>NW_027154311.1:5406-28803 GCF_002600585.1 Cystoisospora suis
AACACCCGCCGCTGAGACTTCGAAATTGCTGGACAGGATAGACCCCGCGAAGGAGTCTGATCCGGGGGTGTCACACGAGCGCAAGATACAAAGGAAGGCGCATCTTTCTCGGCTCCCGTCGGTCTGCCTGTTGCTGACGCTGACCCAGGATCGCCTTCAGGTGTGAAAGACGCCAAGAGGTCATGACTAGGTAGAGTGGGGCTCTGGTATACGGAGTGAATACCCACTACCGCTCCGCTCGGACTCCTATCCTGACTGGCAGTCCATGTGGGATCTTCTCCAGGAGCTTTCGTCAGGGCAAGGGCCGTGTTCGTTTCAAGATAGGACGTCGGGGTTGGGGAAAGCGTCCCCACCGGAGAACTCAGGCTGCATTCGCCTCCGACTGGCGTACGATAGATTTCGTCGGCTGCACCGGCCTGCGAACTCTTCTTCTGGGTTGACCAACGGGCGAAGGGGAGCTGGTCACGAGGAGACCTAGGGGGCCGGAGTACTGTACGCTGCGCAGTTGACGCACTGCCCACTCCCTGTGCTTGCGAAAGACTCACATAAACGCGGCTCGCCGCCGGAGAACTCCGGCCGCAATTGGCATCGTACCATCCGTCAAGTCCGTCATCTCCTGGCTCTCCGTGGGTTGCAATGGAACTTGTTACGGTACCGTCGTTGTCTTCATCGCACCGGCGATCGGCGCTGCTACGGGTTGTCTGTTGGAGGACGGCTTTACCGACGGAGTTAGCGGTTCTGGAGTCCGCCAGGCAAGTGCCAGAGAATTTGTCAGCGTCGAGGTCCACCAAAATGTCAAGACACGGGAGCAGATCCACGATCACGCGGAACCTGCGCCCACAGTACCGCACAAAACGCACCAGCAAATCGGCGGCTTCTTAGTGAGCTCCCAATTGCTTGTGATGAGATAGCGCTTTCTGCTGTTAGCTCGGGTGCCACACAACAAGATCAACTTCCCGTACTTGACAACAGGCTGCTTGGTCTGAGCCGGACAAAAGCAGTATGGTCGGTCACCCCGGTTTCCTAGCACGGGGGAGGGGTCGGTGTTGCCCCGCAACCGGACAGCTGCTCTGAAGTACAGAGTGCGGGTCTCTCACAGAAGGTTGATCCGGTCTTCAAGAGGAGGGCGTATTCACGAACGTAAGGAGCTTACCATTCTCCTGTTCGCATTCGTTTCACAATTTTTGAGTCAAACCTTCCGAGGTCAGCCTGAGAAACCAGGACGCAGAGCTGTCCCAAAAGTATTCAGTCGGGAGCCGCCGCGCAGTCAGGTGAGCGGGGTAAGATATAGAGCCGCTTAGATCAGTTTTGCATGCAGCCCGGAGGCGGTGCGCCCTCTCGAGAGCTCGGCGCTACCGGAGAGCTTTCGTAATTCTTTGGAGTGTTGAAACCTCGTGAAGACAGGTCATCGCTGGTGTCGTTGCAGGTTCGCCGGACACATCGGTTTCCGTACCGGAGGAACTTCACCGCCAGCAACCAGGCGATTATACTGCTCCTCGATGCTGTCAACAGGGTCTCACAGAGAACAGAGTATAGTACTGTACGAGGAGACGGCACGCTCATCGTGTCGGGAAGTGCCTGCCAGTAGTGGCGGGCGGCAGACGCAAGGCGGTGCCGTTTCCGCAGTTCCGATACAGACCTGCTTCAATCTGCCCTGTGCGTCTCCGCTTGGGGTGACTGCACCCAGGAAACACGGCGACACTTCAGGCGCAACCGTGACGCCACAGAGCTGTAGTGCTGACAAATGTGCTTTAGCCTGTCCCGTCAGACCCGATTCTTGCGAGATCAACAGTTTGAGATTCCGAGACCTGGGCAATGCTTTAATTAGCACTCCTCGTAACTTTTTTCCTTCGGATACGAGTGCAGGAGTTCGATTGCCGGACTAGCACTATTGTCCTGCCTAACTGTGACGTTCAGCCCCTGGCTGACCTGACTTCTTTGGCTGAACGAGCATTGTCCCTCCGGCCTTGCTAGTTCCAGAGGGGGGGGGACTGTGAGGAGCTTACTTGAAAAGTTCATACATTATATTCAGTCTTCCAAGCTGGAGGATAAAGCAAAGCGTTTGCTGACAAAGGTGTAGAAGCATAGCCGCTCCCCTCCGTAGAAGTCAATGCTCGCGGTCTGCGGAATGCATGCTTTAGAGGAGCTGAACTTTGCTGGGCCATGTGCAGTAGTTCCCGAAGACGGCCCCTGCACGTGTAGGTGCCCTCTTTTCAATGATTGGTAGGCGCTTGCTGCCTCACACGCGCAGAGAGTGATGGCGCGCTTCATCATCATCACTCTGCTCGGTCTCAACGAAAGTTCGCCAACAAAGCAGCTCTGAAACAACAGTGGCACCTGAAGACGAGCTCTGGCGGCTGTCCCCTGCGCGAGGCGAGGCCGCCCGCGCTATGCAGGAGGTACGGACTCACACGCACAGGGTACCTACTCAAACACGGCGCTGACACAGGCGGCTTAGATTCTGAGGCAGTCAGAGTGCGTGGCCCCAGTCCTCCCTTGCTGGCTTGGCGTGCGGTAAACACTCACGACATATCTGAGACGATAGCTCCTCTTCATCTCTTTGAACGTCTGCGCGAGCTTCTCACTCAGATGCGCTTCGTTGACTTCACGGAAGTCCCGGCGCGCTTCTCGGTCTGCTTTTTCTGAGTCGAGGCCTGGATGGAGTGACACTGGCGAAGCCCCGGATGACTGTGGGCCATCGAGGAGGGGTGACAGGGCAATCGTGGTACGACGGTCTCAACTCGGGAGAGCCCTCGGCCTATTATATCGTCTTCTACGGAGTGGGGGCATAAGCGACTTGCTCAAACGGCTGTCCGCCATACAGACATGACAGATCCCTGACGCGCTGGCCCTCCTCTCGCGGCTTCACTCGGACTGCCGAGGACCTACTGTCTCAAAGCCGGCGGCGCACGTCACATCTACAAGCTGTCTAACTTGCTAAGTCTGTCCCGTCACCTCTGCTGGCTCTGCTCACCAGGGTTGAGCTCAACATACTCTAGTGTACGGGCGCGCAGCATACGTTTGCCGGCCGGCCTGCGGAGGGGGACATTTGGAAATGAACGCCCCGGATCGTCCCTTCCACCCCGAAGATGTCAGTGCAGCGTTTCCACCACGGTGAGCTAAACAGACTGCTTCCGTCCTCCGAGATGCAGGTCGTACGGTGCAGGGAAAAGTCGGTCGGATGTTCTGCCAAACCGCGACACTAGTCGCAGGTATCCAAATAAGAGCGAGAAGGCACACGGAGGCAGTGTGTCCATCTTACGTCTCTAGGAACTGCTCGACGCATCGGCTGTTTTCACGTATGAAGTTCTGGAGGACTCGTTCATACTCTACCTGCCTCAGAGCGCAGCAGGCGGAGTGAACGCTTGCTCACCTCTTTTCCGATCCGCAGAGGCAGCCAGCCGGTGTGCGGAGGACGGGTGTGACGGAAATTCGGCTACGCACTTCGTCTGTTTTTGCCGGGAAGCAAGGCAAACGATTTTTTTTCGCGCGCTCGGTATTTCCAAAGTTCTGATGCAGTCGGAAAATGTGTCTGCCTCTGACTTCCCCACAGAAATGATGCACCTACTGTTAACTCAGAGCCAAGCTCGCCCTCTTCCTCGTCAAACAGTTCAAGCTGCTTCTTCAACGCTGAAAGAAGAGCATCACGCTTTGCTTACAGAAAATCGGAGGAAAGCCGCGTATCACATCCACTTGCCCCAGTTGCTTGCCGTGATTGTGTGCGGCTGACTTCGTTGTTGGTCTCCGCTACTTCGCTTCTGGATCAGTTTCCAGGTGGAGAATTCAGGCGAGCCAGAAAAGCAAGCCGCCTAGCCCGAGACCAAAACTGGTTTTTGCGTCCAGAAGCCTCTCACTGGCAGGCATCTGCCGAAAAATGTGTAGACCTGGTGCGCTAGCACGTTAACGGCATCCGGGAAGGGCGGATCGATGCCAGCCCGACACAAGTGTCTGGGTAACCCAGGTGTGGCCCGGAGGCGCTGGCGAGAATGTGGTGGTTAGACCGGGGCCCGTGTCAAGGCCAGGTGCAAACTGAACAGTCGAAAACCTTGGTCTGCGATGCGCCATACTTGTGACACAGTATGCTGTGCGCAGGTGTGTCTACACTTGATAATCGGACAAGACGGCGGACGAGTCGGACACTCGTGGCCCTTCCTCTGTCTCCTGACCGCGTTGCTTGCTCAGAAGCATCTCGAACTTCGTCGAGGACCGGGGACTGACGCTCAGCACAAGACAATCAAAAGCATAAATGCACGGCAACGGCAACGCTGGTGATGTGCTGGCACTTGTGGCCTCAGCCTAACGATGCCCCGTGGAACTCGGGGCCACAGGCATGGTGATCCGCTGGTACTTGCGGCCACACGCTTGGTGATGCGACGGCATTTGTGGCCACAAGCTTGGTGACGCGCCCGCACTTGTGACTATACGGTGTGGTAGACTGACAACCGGTGAAACTCCCTGGCCACGTGATCCTCGGAAGATTATTGCTACTGAAGGAGGGATCAGAAGTCAGGACGATCGCTAGACACGTTGAAGCTGGATGAGCCCCTGAAACGTGAACGGATCACTAACCTCTTGCTGTGGTGACGAACCGTCGCCCGTGCCGAGGAAACGCACGTGGGACTGGTTTACAACACAGGAATCAGGCCAGGAGGGGAGCCGTAGCGCCACTATTCCATGCGTGATTCGCATCCGAGCATGACGGCGATCTCAATATGACCAGCTGCGCATGTTTGCTAGGAGTGCGGCGCGTTCGAACACAGAACCCTCGTTCCGAAAAGCCGTCTCTGTCCGGGAACGTGTCTGCCGGTGCCTCTGTTGGATACGCTGGGTGCACTAACCGCCGCGGACAGAATGTGCAGGCTCGGCGCTCGTCTTCTTCCTTCCTGAGAAACATAAGGTAACCCCGAAGAGTCGAGCCAGTTACGCGCCGTCTAAAGTCAAATACAGGCTTCGTCCTACCGTTTCAGAGCAGACGTATAAACTCGCAGGCACACCATTTCGAGATGTGCGAGGTGGAGTTCCCCAGGATCTTTCTCGTGCAGCGGCTCACTCAGGGCTACGATAAAATTACGATTCTTAAGCGAAGGGGCCCGTCGTGTACTTGTTATAAAGAACGAGATTCCACGGCGACCATGAAGACACACTTACAGCATCTGCTGCAACTGCCGCAATTTCAGCCGTCGTTCCTCTTCCGCTTTCTTCCTACTGATCATCTGAGCAGCAAAGAAAATTGCTTCAGGTCCACTTCTGAACATGCTGATGTGCCAGTGCGCCATCGCTGAATAGAAGGCAGGGCTCGTGCGCCGTAGCGGTGCAGCCATGTGTATATGGAAACGGCAGCGACAAGTTCGAAAACAAAGCTGGAGTCGCATGGAGGTCGTACGCTGAAACACCGGCCTCGTGTTAACGTGCCGTGCTATGCTGTAGAGCGTCGACGTACAAAGAGAAGAAACACCTCGAGTTGAGCAGATGAAATTTTCTTGTGTTCTATATAAGCCTGCCTCGCCTGTCGAGGGTAGATCCCTCCGAGCGAAGCAGACGAGGCGCTGGGGTCAGCGGTGCCGCGGGCCACCGTGTTGCCTTCTGGACGAGAAGACTGTGCCTCCTCAACTTCACGGTGCAGAAGTGCGAGCTTATTGCCCGCTGACACGCTCGCATGAAAACTCCGCAGTTGGCGGCAACGCGGTTCCAGATAAATGCTCACTTCTTGCCACTTAAGCTGCCACTTCTCGGTCGTAATTTTTTTCCTGCATTACCAAAGACCATGCGATCGGTAAGCTGTCTCACGCCAGTTTGGGGTCTGCGGTTAGACCAGCGAGCTCCTAATATTCCTCCCGTGTCTCAGGGCTACGGTGCATAGACAGGCGAGCGCTGTTAACAAGACAGACCCCCATGAAGAGAGACTGCCCGGTGTTTTCAATGAGGGCCGACTAACGGACCACGGCTCCAGCGAACGGCCCCCGGCCTCCCTGACCAGAATACTTGGTGCTCCAGAAGACGCGGACACAGAAAACCCGTCCTTGAGTGGATTCTGCTTCGCTTACGTGTCTCACTGGCTGGCTGGTACTTGGTGGGTTGCAGCGTGAGCCTCAGCTCCCGGTACATAATGAGATGGTACCTTGAACGCCGGAAGTGAGTAGTCAGCCGCTACCCGGGACGCGCAGGTGAGTGCTACCGCGGGCTGCTTTCCACTGCCAGGTGTGCCGAGGGCAAACCAGGAAAGCCACTGAAGTTTGACTTGCAACTCCGTAGGCTGCAGGCGGTGTGAGGCTCGGGCAGAGAGAAGGCCGGATAAAGAAATTCAACGAATTTGCCCCTACGTACTTGCCTGACAAGTGTCCGAATCAATCCTTTCGACGCCCCCGCGGCCTCAGGACAAAATGTACACGCTGGTCTTTGAGTTTCTAACGCCTACCGCTGAATGCACTTTCTTTGAGATGCGCCCTCGTTTGGAGATTTCTCGGCTGACTTTTTTTGCCGTGCATGGCATTCCCTTGTATTGGGGTACAGTCCTTCACAACGGGCCTGCACACGGACGGAAAGCTTTCTAAATGCCCTCAATGACACCAACCTGAGTTACGTGGTCCCACCCCACTACGCTATCACCCGGTGGCTACCACGCTTCGTAGCGCCCGAGAACCGGGAGCTGGCTTCCACTGGAATAGCACCCCATGCCACGAACTGAGCACCGTTTCTACGCGGCAGCTGTGTTTTCCCCATGTTGTCCTTTCTCTTCTTCAGAACAGAATGGACAGCTTGTCGCTTGGGTGTGTCCGGGCTTACGGACTTCTGGAAAGAGCACCGCGCTGTCAGGTCAACAACCCAGGCGTGGCAGCAGCCAGCACACCTTCAAACGCGTAGGACGAACCTGCATCCGGAGTGTTTTGTCCGAACTTGGCCGCGAATCTGCGTTACATCTTGGCAGACCTCTACTGACTTCGCTATTCTATCGAGACGCGCAGGGAGCACACTTGGAGGTCAGGCATACCAAAAGGTTGTCCGCACGAGATACCTTGCAGAGCCGCGGGTGCTGCAGGGACTAGAAGGATTCAGCTGATACTTGCAGTTCCTGTACTCGGAAGCAAAAATGGCGCCTCCGCGGCTAGTCAGATCCAGAAAGTAGGGCGCTACACACCACCGTGCACCCGATAGTCTGGTTGTACCGGAGTACGTGCGAAGAAGGCGAAGAGACGCAGCCGTGCTTCGCGGCGGGAGAGGTTCACTTTATTGACAGGGAGTGAAGCGTGAGGTTTCGATCCCTCCTAACTGGTCCTCTTTACTCGAATGCTTCCTGGTCTTTACGAACCTAAGGCCACTCGGACGCGTGCGGATGGAGGCAAGTCCGCTGTAGACTCACTGTTGGCAGTAATCTGATTTGGGCGCTCATGTTGGCGGCGTCCTAGATCAAGTGAGTTTTGTCGTGGATCGAGGAGCCGACACTCTATGGCGCCAGCACTCCGACAGGAGACTACGCCTGCGTAGCACTGCCGGCGCGCTCCTGTGCTAGCAGGCACCGTTGTTCGGACCGCCGTGAGAGCGACGCGCACGGAGTTTCGTTGTTCTGAATTAGTGGTTTCTGGCGAGGCTGTACGAGAAGTCAGTGTAGATCTGCCATGGTTCTCATCCGAAGGTGGCACTCACAACCTCTGACCACTGTGACCATCCACTTTGTGCCGAAGCTAACAGACAGCATCTGCATGCGCCGGTCGCGGGCCCCGCTCAGGTGGCTGGCCGGCTCGTGGCAGCTCTGCAGGCAGTGCTACAGAGAAGTGCAACAGACCTCGAAGGAAGGCACATGGAACACGCACACAGCAGCCGCCGTAATCTGGGAATGATCCGGTCACAATGGGCTATCCCCGCGGCGTAAACAGGCCCTTGGGCTGACCTTCCCAGAGACATAGTTGCCAAGTTCAGTCCGGGATTCCAGGGAATCACCTGTTTTTCGGTAGCAGTGTCCTGTGTTTAGTCTTACCGCTCCCGCTTCTTGCGTCACGCTGCCGTCTGTGCCCTTTTGTCGGGATGTACTCACTGGAAGCTCCGTGGTAGATGCTTGTCATCCTTTGGTAGTCCAGCCGACCTGTCGCCCTCTGCGTCGTCGCGGGCGTGGTAATGCCTCAGGTGGAACACGCTTGAAGCGAGCTGCTGTCCAGGCCCCCCTCAAACGACTTGCTCTGCAAACAGTCTGCGCTCACGGAGAGTACTCCACGCAGCGCGCTCGCATGGATACGGACCCCCTCCGTTCAACTCTTCACTCTGGCTCCCCCTATTGTTTTAAACGGTGTCCGAGACGGCCTACGATCCTGCAAGGAATGATTCTGGCACCTCCGCCGAGGGCGCACGTCTGAAGGGTCCGAGAGGCCGCCAAAACCAAGCATGAGGAAACCACTTCGCCTTTCCAGCCAGGTTTGGCCCGTGGAGGTGAAAGACTGATGAGCGGTATGCTCAAGTTCACTTCCGCTGAGGGCGTGTGCGATCTCGGGCGGGACACACCGCTGAGGGGCGTGTGTCCGAGATACGGAGATATGGTCCTCAGCAATGCACCACCTCCCGGCTGACAAGGTAAGCGGTGGGCCACCCGTATTAGATGTCGATATATGCTCCTCAGTCTACGCGGTTCCGAGTGTAGCATCACGACACGGAGAGAGAATTGCTGAACTACTCAGCGGCGTTTCAGCGAAGTCCTCCCCGCTATGGTTGTAACCAGCATACAGCCTCAGGGCGGACACTGTGGACAAGTCCTGAAGCCGCAGTCCGATCTGACGCTGACTCGCTCCAGTCGCCCGCGCACTAGTGTTTCACATCGGCCAGCAGGGCCGGTGTGAATCGGGTGAGGGATTCGCCTTGGGTGTTGAGGGCGGAAGCTTGCCGTGTAAGCGCTATCGCGAAGGGAGCCGCGAGGCAGGCTTCTCTTCTTTTAAGGGGATTGAATCCGCCTCTCCTAAACTAGACTGCTACGTGGCGGTTGCGATTGTTCGGTGCAGCAAGCGGCGTCATCAAAGCTGCTAGCCGCTGTGCGAACTGCAATCACGTGAACATGGGCGGTGGCATCCCTTCAGGGCGCCGTGACCGGCGAGGGACCGCACTGTCAGTCTCAGTTGCCGCCTGAGACCGAGAACTCACATTGCGTGGCTGCCGGAGTTGCAGAGAGACAAGACCAGCATTGCCACCGCAACAATGCATTGGTTCTCGCCCAACACGCCGCCCCGCCAAGCACGTGCCGTTGTCACCCCAGGAATACAACTCGGTGTGCTGTCCACCGGACCTCTCGTCCGAGCCATAAAGCCACATTAGTCACAGAAACGAGCGACCACGCGGGATGGAAACTGCATCAAACGGTTGTGCATGACCTGGCGCGCCTGACCTGCTATGCAGAGAAGGCCGACGAACGAACTGATACAGCCAGTCAAACTTCCCCCTACCGGAAACTGCTTCTGGCCAGTGTGTTTGCCTAGTATGGGCTAGTACGCTTCCCCGGTACGCCAGTCGGAGTCCGTTCAGTTCACCCCCTTGGAGAGAATTTCGGGTCAAACGCTCGTGGCACCCACCCTACTCGTCAACGGCAGACAACCGAACAGCTGCCACTGTACCACTCCACACCAGGCATTGTATCAGGTCGTAAACCGGGCTGCCAAACCTAGTCAAGGTGAAAAGAAGCGGAGTAAGATAACTCACGCGTAGCGGGCTGGGGGGCAACCGGCTCTGCTGTATAACAGCGTACGGCTCGCTGATGGTACTCAACACGGGTCGCATCTTCAGCCGGAGGACACGCTGCTGTCGAGTGAGCCAATTGCAAAACACGCTAGCGCGTTGCCTTTTATCGCGTGGATCACTTTCAGTTGTCATCTCTCGCCGAGGTAGCCGGCATCGCTCCGTCCCCTGCATGCAGCACTCGCCCTACGGCTTGTAAAGTGGCATGGTAAACCAGAGACATCTACGCATTCTCTTTCTGCACTCCGCAACTCCGTCGTCCGGACACTTCGAGGCCTTGCTTGGGGGGAAAACCGCAGCACACCCCAGACCGCCAGGAGACGGGTTAGGGTGAGAAGCCTCTCTCCATGGCTTACTGGCGGGCCGCCAGCGGAGCACTACGGCAATCAACGGCCCTCTGACGCGATCGCGATTTCGCCGCCTAGGGGTAAGCACCCCGGGGAGGAAGCCGCACGATTTGTCTTGTAGGGACTTTAGTCAAGTGTCGTTCCCTGACTCGCATAATGCAAGACTGGCGGCTCCTTGCCATAATCGGCTTCAGCGCAGCCGGCGCCCTGGTGTTACTTCTTCTTATGGTAACGATCATTTTCAACCGCCGGCGCCGGTGCACGCATATGCACTACAGCGCCAAGGTCTTGCAGCTGGAGGACAGTCTCAAAGCTGTCCAAGTTGAAAAGGAGGTACAGGATGAGACGTGCTGCAGTCTTCGGAGGTCGGTTGAGGACTTCGATGCGGAGCGGTCTCTGCTGATGAAGCGACTGGAATCTTGTGACAGAAACTCGACGTCCGAGGAACTTAGACAGTGCACACGAGAGACACAGTTGTACCTCGCTATCCAAGCCGCAAATTCGCGTCAATGGCGCAGGGCAGTCGATGCGGATCGTAAAGACGGCCCTCCGGCCTTGCTGGCAGAGGCATGGCTCGTCCACGGCGAGCTCTACAGGCCACGGGACGAGAGCAGCTATCCGAATCTCGGTAGGCGTATGTTTCAATAGTCGGATCCGGCATGCATTAATACAGTTCAACAAACTTGCCGAAAAGCAAAGCTACCGTGCTTGCAAGTGGATGGTGGTTTGTGGCTGTAAATGCCACACCGGCAGCAGTGATGAAGTAACGGAAAAGTTCACCTGTCACAGGCAACGCACTGGCGCACTTCGCAGGATACATGGGAGCCCATGCGTGCCAGAAACAAGAGACGAAAGATCGCCTGCTGCACTGCACTCCTAACTCTGCATCGGAAGACCGTGAGCTCCCCGGGTCGTTTGCGGGCCGCGCTTGCAGACTGGCGCAGGAACGAAAGTAGGCGTCGCACCCGCGAACCAGGGTACGAGACTCTAGGCTCAGCGTCAACTGTCCGAGGTCCACATTGCTCACCGACCTGAATCCGTGTATCTGTTTGCTTGTATACGGCGCAGACGACCTCCCACCTGTGTTTTCTCAATCGAGAGGAAGTTTCCATGGCACGCGGCGAGCCGGCTCCGGCTGTCTCACGAGTTCAACATCTGCTGACAGCGTACCAGTCAGAGACGCTACCGGCCCCCCAAGCCTGCGGCGGTTCCACAGCTGCGCGGTGCACAGCGCGGCTCCGGGGTTGAGCCGACGTCGGCAGCGACACCCGGTCGTGTGCCCTGGGCCTTCAGATTTTTCTCATACAGAAGCGGTCACAACCACGCAGACCTTGCCTGCCTCTACAGCTGGTGGATGCTGCGAGGATGAAAGCATGACAATCACAGAGAGCGGCGCAAACGAGACTGAAGACGGGGGGTACCGAGGTTCTGTCTCTCATACAACAACGGACAGTGAAACTTGTGGAGGCTCCTGCGGAGACGAGAAAACCGTCCGCGTCACCAGCCCGCTCACTGGCTGTACGACGACGGGAACTCAGCCAGACACCAGCGTTGAAGTAGACAGCAGCTCCTGCCGCGCCGACTGTTGTACAGAAAGCAAGCCCTGCTGTGGCACTGTGGTGATTCCTGCCCACACTTTTGCTCCCGAGTATGTTTTTCTTGGCGAGCAGTGGCTTCCTGGCCCCTACGAGGCGGCAAAAACATGTGTTCATGAGATCCCTCTAGTCCGCTTGGCAAAATCCAGCCGGATGGACCACATGAAAGCCGACGGTCTCGACACTGACCTGTATCGGAAAATCTTGCCGGAGGCTCACAAGCTGGAGAAGGCAGTAATTTTCTCGGGCTGCCCGCGGCAGGTTGATCTGGGTTCTACGCGAGACCGCATCAGGCTGCAGTCGCACGCCCTAATCGATCTTCTGCCTTCTCTTCGGGTCTCTACCAAGTCAATGGAATTTCCCCATCTTTGTTACTCCCTGATCGAATACCAGCTACAAAAGCTGACGGCCATAAGCAAAAGTGCGCTGAGGGGCTACGTCGGAGACGCGCTGAATCAGCCACTGTACCTTCTTCTGAGAGTATTTGAATGCAAAAGTGTCATTTTGGCCTCTCCACCAGTGTCACCAGCAAATAGGGAAGCCTCAGTTCTCGCTTCCGAAGAAGAGCAAGACAGATGGGAGATGCTTTATGAAGCACCGCCCGTCTGCGTGGTTGACGCCGAAGGACGTTTCGTCGATGATGGTTCTATCGTTTTCGACGAAGATTCGGCCTTTCAGTACAAGCATCCGTTCACTCCCAAGCCTTCAAAATTGCTCGAAACGGCTGACCAGGTCCCACCAGATTGCAATCCCCCTGTACGTTCCGGGTGCCCCTCCGGCCTGGTGAGCGCTAGCAAGAAAACTGCCAGGATAGTGCGTAGGAGCAAGGTGTTTCAGTCCCGGCCCCTCATTAGCACTCATCTTGACAAATGTGAAGCCTCGTGAACATGACTAGCATTCACTGAGAAGCCCGGTACCCAAGCCGGACACCGAAGCCGCAGGTGCACTTCCCCGCCTGAAAACAGACATGCGTTTACTTGGGAATTTTGTCGTTATACACGGTGGAGGAAAGGCGAGCTGAGCAAGATGGTTTCCGCTGAGTGCAGCATATCCCAGAGCCCCGGAACCACCTTCCTGCGCAGTACGGTAGTTTCCAGCATGCCTATCCGCCGCAGGGGCAACCCCAGGTGTGCCACTACGCGTGCCACTTTGGCATGACAGAGCTAGAGTGCTCGCCAGCACAGCGAGACCAGTGCTCCTTCGTCCTCAGGAAAGGCGGCCTAGACGACTTGCAGGAGGTAGATAACAGTGTCCAGAACTCTTGCTGCCTAGATCGGTCACCTGTGAGTCCCTGTATCGACGTTTCTGACCGGTTACGTCTCATCGCTCTCTCTTGGCACTGGATACCCACTGCATGAATTGCTCTTGGGACGGATGGGACGGTCTGTACACTTCGCAAAAGCACTCACGTTCCTAAGTTGGGCACTGCATGAAGTGCACGGCAGTCGCCTTTTACCTGCTATCGTTTGCATACCGTAACGACTGCGGCCGTCTTCTCGTTGATGCAGTGTAACGGGAGGCTAGACGTTGCCTTCATTCCGTCCGCGCCGCACGATGGAGCAGTCCCCATGTGTCTTCGCCCGGAGGCGCCGCTCCCTATGGGTCCACACCGCGTGGAAGCTCCAAACGTCGACATTGTGGGTGACACGGGCACATTTTCCCCCCGGCCCGAAGGCAATGCAGCGGTTGTAGTGAAGCGGGCAGGTGAGCACATGCTGGGGCATTGTGGTATCCAGCGAAGTCCTTCCACTCTCCGTCGGGTGTCCCCCGAGCGTCTGCGGCCTCTTCCGGGGACCATCGGGTACCAGGCCGCGAAGGGTCACTGCAGTTCTGGAGCTCCCTTGTAGTAGAAGCAAGGCACAGCTCGGACATCGCAAAGCTGTCGGTTCACTGGCCTTGGCAGACAAACAAGTTGTGACAAACTCGCTCTAGCACACATCTCAGGCACAGGCTTCTGTACGATTTGTCTCTGCTTACACCGTCTGACGCCGAGGGTGTCGCCTCTCCTGCATCCAACTGCACAAATGGTGCGCGACTGCAATCCGAGCCCCCAGCAAAGCCAAGTGTTTCCCTCTGCTTTGACTTCCATGAGCAGATGGAGAGAGGAGGCTTCATTCCCGAGTGCACCTCGCAAGAAGTGGTTCCGCTCCGACAGGTAGGACTCTTTCGCGAGAAACTCATCCAGTTGAAGCTAGGAAACCTCGCCCGGTGGCATCCACTACCTGTGCAATGCACGGCTCACGCTGCAGAGCCGAAGAGCTCGGAAGGAGCTCGGAGACCGGCTTGCAGCAGACTCGGAGGTCGAGCTCCAGCAACCGCTCGTGTCCTAGACCGCCGTGGGAGAACGGTGTTTCTCCAGCAAGAAGTTCTGCAGAAGCCGACGAACGTGCGGACAGTGCGGAGACTGCCACCCGATTCAAGGATGTCTGCCTATCTCAACAGGGTCTGCTTTTCAAAGACAACGTGCTGTCTGTTTCCTGCGTAGTCGGTACCACGGCGTTTCCCGAACGAAATGCATTTCATGCTTCGATCGAGCTCAGCGTCGTGAATCGGGGTAGCAGTGGGATCGAAAGCTTATCCGAAGAGACGGCTTTACAGGCAGGATTTCACTCGGTACACGCTACTGTCGAGAATGTCGAACAGGAGGCGTTAGCCTGCAGCGTATCACCTTTTGTCCGGGCCCCTCCAGCAGGATCGCGGACCCCAGGTCGGGTGATACAGACAATCTCAGCCACCATCATGCAGCCTTTTCAGGTAGTACCTGAGGTCACCCTGGAGGTTGTTCTGCCAGATGGTGCAGAGCATCGGTGTACCTTTGCTCTTCCTCTGATAGTCACCCAGTTCATGAAGCCTCTGACTCTTCTGCCAGCTGCCTTCATGCAGCTCTGGTTTGACGGCTCTCTTCATTCTCGGCTGATGAGTGTCCGCATCTCCAGCCGCCTCATGGCAGCTGGACCGGAGGAACTGCTGAGAGTTGTGACGTTCAATGGCAAGTTCAAAGCAAGTAACGGCATTAAGCACCGCCTTGCCGAAGGATCAATTTTCGCCATAGGTGAACTCGCTGCCATCGGTGACATGGTCACTGATTGCAAATGCTTAGTCAGGCTATCCCAAGCACAGTGTGGCGCCTTGGCTATGGCGAAGCTGGAGACGAAGGCGCAGGATCGCCGGGTCGCAGCTGCCGTTTTCGAGCTGCTGGCGTACTTGCTCGAAGACGCAGAATGAGTGCCTTGCTCCTAACGTGTTCTGAAATTTGCAGCCTACTACTCTCGATGCAGCGGGAGTCACCCGGGGACGGGCTACGGGGAGGCAAGTCAAATTTTGGTCGTACCGCGGTGCCCATTATTTCGTGTGTACTGGTTTGGGAAAGGATTGCCCTCTCAACTGATAGTTTGAAGCTTGCTCTTTAACGAGAGCTCTCTTCGGCGGCGAACCTGTGGAAATTACGTTTTCGTGGAGCTTGTCAGCGCACTTGGCGCATCGCCTGTACTCTCAGTGCTTCAAGACTGCTGACACGCCTGAGCGGAGAACGGCGTTTCGCCAGTCTTCTGGTGCGCTGCCTGCGATTCTCTCTCGCTCGCTACGCAGGGTGGGTGGCAACGCCTTGGCTGGTGTAGGTCAACCGGGGATGTGACTGGAACATTTTCAGCTCTTTCCCTCACAAATTCACCACCTTCAACATTTTGAGTGTCGGGACGGGGAAGCCATTAAAGGGAGAAGAGACGATGGTGCTCACAATTTCAGCCTCGTTTGCTTGTAGATTGTTGCTCGTGCCGGCTTTCAGTCCACGGGACAGTGCAGCTGAGTTTACAGACAGCAGTCGGCGTGTGCTGTCACGGACCTGGATCCGCCCCTACTCGCAGCTGCAGCCACAGTACAGCGGGAAACCCGAGAAGTTGTGTGTGGTGACATATGCCTTGGCAGCAGCGCACGACCGAATCGCTGTGTGACCCTCTCGACCTGTAGGACGTGGAACTGCATTGCCGAGGCGGCGGCGTTGAGAAGGTATTACAGTGTCGCCTGGTAAAAAGTAGCCTCCTAGCGGAGGCTGAAACCAAACCTTTTGACTCGAATCTTGCTGCGCGTCTGGGCAGCGCGGTGTCCGATCTGCACTCGGACAGGTCGCCAGGGAGGGTTGTCCGTAGCGCACATCGTCAGGAGTCGTAACTGTACACCTTTAAGGTGGTGTCGTGTAGCTGAACGCTGGGAAAGCCGAGGAAACAAGTCTCACGTAGTGCCACCAGCACTGAAGCACATTTGCACTGGAGTGAGCTGCGTCACTGCTACACCGATGAGAGAGGCGAATCGGTCACGCTGGCAAACCGTGAGCTGCACTCCACATCGGATACGAGCGACCAGGTCACCGCCCGTGAGGGCGAGTGAGTGTAGGTAAGAAAACGTAGAGCAAGAGAAAAACCAGAAGGGCGGTGAGGGCGGCGTCCAGATGCAGCGCATGAGTACTCGCACTCCCTAAAACACACCATGTGAGGCACAGCTGAGCGCGGCTTTGGAAGCGAAAGTTAACTGCGTGACTACGGAGGTGGGCTTCATGGCTCGGGAATAAGAGCCGTTGAGCGGCGCCGCTGAAGAGCTCTGTCTCTATCTGGGACGTCCGGCGAGAAAAGGCACCGACCAGACAGTCACCATCACCAACCGCCTGCGTCTGTGCCTTCCAGTTTGTGCAAGGGGGTCGGTTGAAGATGGTGAAGCAGAGGCTGGCACTAGACAGCGTCTTGGACGTACGCCACTGTACAGCGTGCTGGCTTCTTTATGATGTTGAAGCTCCGCTGGAGCAACTGCTATCATTCTTCGACTGTTCTGGTTCTCCGCGAGAGACAGGAAATTAGCTGTAGACCCCTGGCCAGTACGGAGGCCAGCCAGAATAAGAATGACGATGGCAGGGTAAGCGAGTTCCTGGACTGTGATGTCGGTCATACCGCAGAATTACATGAGATCACGATGTGGGTCCGCCAAGCTGATCGTGCCCAGAAGGCGAAATTGAGACTATTGCCTTCTGCTGACAGGTACTGAATCTCTATGGCATGGGGGCAAGGCAGTGGCGTCTGTTTCAGGTCGACACACCGCCGACCACCAGCGCACTACAAAACCGTGTGGAAGTACGGACAAACCAAGAGTTTACCTTTCTAATTTGCTATCATTGTTACTTAACAGCGCCTGTCAGGACTTTTACGTCCACTGTTATGCCCACTGGTGTAACGGTCCCGCCGCCCGAGCAGTTCAGCTTTGAAGCGAACCGTCTCCCGGGCCGCCCCGCACGTGGCTGCATGCGATTAACTCTTTGTACCGGGCCGTTTCTGACCTGCCGAGTAGAACCACTCCCACTGCCTCGCAACCCATACTTGCTTGTCTCCGCGCCTTGGCAAAACAATATCCCTGCGTGGCTCCGCGTGACCAACGGACGAGTGTCTAGGCAAACGGGACCGAGTGATGGCGTGTGTGCGTTACACATGTCCAACTATTTCGCTTGTCGCATCTATCACTTGTGTGCCTGTAACCCAGCAAAGGGATGCTGTGATTACCCTCGAGCACCCCCACGTGAGCACAAGCTTGACAGGTGTGAAGAACAAGTGAGGGGCCCCGACCGCATGCGACAAAAAGGATGCAGCCACCCCGGGCTTCAGAGTGGTGCATGCGAGTGTTACCGTTCTTACCGGGTTCCACAGCAGACGGTACTCCGAAGTGCCACGTAAAGCAGAAGCTAGATATGTTCACTAGAGTATGGAGCTATGACGGAAAGCTCAAGAGAGATAGTGCCCTTCCACTTTATTGTAGTGGATAGGGTTCGTCGAGCATGGAATGCTTCTATAACTCTGCTTTTACAGTTTCCGCGGAGCCGCTCCGCACTTGAGGATGGTATGCCATTTGAATGTCTTGCCCTCGGAGCAAACATTCACTTGTGAAAATGCTTCGCGACCTCCCACAACACCGGATCAGCAGACTAGACAGACCACAGGGTCTCCAACGTGTGATGCTGCACCGAGCGATTCCGGTATTTGGGGGCGGGGGTGAAGCTGTAGGCTGCTGAGGCAATCCCGAGTAAGCCTCGTGCTTCCCGTTCGACCCAAAAAATAGCGCGACACTCCTGACAAGCCATGTTGGAGAATATTCTTGTTACTTGTTCTTTTCAGCCATCGATACGGTGACTCGGTGGCACCAAACAAAAAATGAGCTGGAAGCTGGCACAAACCCGCGTCGCGCGGCAGCGCGACTGCGAATCCCAGCTGGACCAACTGCGCCGGCACCTCAGCGATATAGCTGCCGGCGAAATCCGAGCGCAGAGCGAGCGGCGGGTGGAGGCTCTGCGAAGGGACAGGCAGCAGAAACGGGAGCAGGCGGAACTGGAGATGGACGCCATGTTCACTCTGCACGAGCAAGACGAATACCGCAGGAAACGCTTAGCGGAGCTCGAGGAGATGATAGCCGCTGAGCTTCAGAGAGAACAGGCGCAAAGAGTCCGCGCAGAAATACAGAGAAAACGTATATGCGAAGAGAGCGAAGAGCTAAGACTGCTCAAAGAAAAGCTTCTTATGGCCCGAGTGAACAAAGAGCGAGCGGCACAAATAATGGAGCACCAGATTAGAACGTATGCGTAAACACCGAGCAACGCATGATCACACCTCTTGTAGCATACAGATGATAACATCCCGTCCTGCTTCAAAAAATGCCGCCTGCAATGCAAGAATGGAGCCCAGCTGCAGTGGCACGCCGCCGGACAAGCGACTGAATATTCTCAGTATACGGCCTTCCATGTGTCGAGGAGCGCGCCGTCTCTCAGGTCAGCTGTTCCTGGTATCTGCTGAAAGAATGCCAAGTGTGGACATACCCATCTGTACTTAGGTTGGAGGAACAAGGAATCCAGACGGCCATGGAGGCGGAAGTAGAGGCGAACCGCCTCCGTCAGATGGAGAACGAAAAACGGGCGCAGCTGGAGCAACTGCGCCACGAACGAGCTGCCAAAAGCATACAAAAGCAACAGATCGAAGATCGTGAAGAAGAAAGGAAAAGAAAGGCGGCCGAGGAATACAATACTGACAAAGCACAGGTCCGAACATTCGTAGTTAGACACCGGGTATCAAGGAGACAAAGGTGTCCCTCTTTTCCGAGTCTCCGAGTCCTTCCGCTGACCGGCGCTGCTGGGGGCAACGCCTCACTGCCCTCACGCCTTGTCCTGCTGAGCTTCCTTCGGCTTAGGAAGATGGTTTGGGGCGTGGCAGGGAAGACTTATATAAAAACAACGTATCCTCGACAGGTCACCAGGCTCCTACTACTTTGCAGTTGCGTTTGCTGGTACAGGTGCAAGAACTTCTCCAGCGCTTGCTCGAACAGGAAGACACAGAGAGTCAGCGGCAACGAGAGAAACGTGACGCAGAGCGCGAGCAGATCAAGGAGGCTCTACTACAAAAGGAGCTGTGGCGGCAACATCAGAAGAAGCTTTCTGATCAAGAAGAAGCGAAAATCAAAGTTAGTGTAATTCCAACAGTTTCTCTAACAGCTTCCCTCTGTGCTCAGTCTGCTAAGCGACTACTCCGGAACTGGCGCCGGTAGTCGCTGAGAACGTCCCCCGAGGTTACCGGTGAGCAGCCTTCAGCTCATTCGTGACCACGACCAGTATGCCCGCCCCTGAGTCACACCCTGAGTGCCCGATCTGCGGTAGCCGTGCGAGATATTGGTCCTGCAAAGAGAACACACAGGTTCGAGTCGAGTCCTGCGGGGGTATAGCCCGAGAGATCTGCACCCACGGACGTCCCAAAGTGAAGAAAGCCGCTGGCATCGATGGTGGGGAGAAAGGGGAGGAGGCCTGCGTCAGAGAACGCGATACAATGAAGAAGAACCCGGTGCACTAGCGACAAAGGAACCTCTTCCAGAAAACGGAAGACGAGTGGACGGCCTTCAGGAGGAGGCACCAGGCTCCTGGAGGCGGTGCACAGCCGGGGATTCGCTCCCAGCAGGTGGAAGTGAATCTGCCCTGGGAGCTCCGATGTGCGTACCCATGGTGCAGGAATACGCAGAGCTCCAAGCAGCGCGGCAAGAGCGCCAGGATGAACAGCGTGAAGTCCGGGAGGCTGAAAAGCGCCGGATTCTGAAGGAACTGTGCAGACAGAAGGTCGAAAGAGACACAAAAGAGAAAGAGTACCAGCAGCTCTTAGACGACCTCCACCTCGGCGAGAAAGAGGAGATGGTGCAACGAAAGGAAGCGGCGGAGCTTCGGAAAAAGTAGGTGACTGGCTGTACAGACAAGTACCTCTTTGCCGGCTCACTTGGGCTCTAGTCGTGAGCACACCCACCGCCTGACAGTTGTGGCAGACTATGAAGTCAGTGAAGATGAGTACTGGTCGAGTTCGTATCTGGGCTGCACAGACATATCAGTCCCTTTCCGGGCGCACCACCGTAGTGATGTGCGAGGTAAACTGGGCCTCAGGCCCGCTCTGCAGTCAGGAGAAAAGCAATGTGCATGGACTTGCCTTCCCCCTTCACCTGGGCTGCAACAGGCAAGAGGAGCGGGAGGCGATGCTGCGGGCTTTCGATGAGCAAATGGCTGACAAAGAGCGGCGGCGCCAAGAGGCACTAGCCCAGGAGCAACAGTACCGCTGCGAACTTCTCGCGCATTTCGCGGAACAAGAACGGTTAGAGCAGCTTAGTGAACACAAACGGCGCCTTAAAATCAAAGAGCACTTGCGTCAGGTGAGCATGAGCAACAGGCGTAAGCGAGTCACCAAGGGGTGTCTGGATACTCTAGACAGCGTGACAAAGAGAAGCCGGAACATCTTCCTGGAACACTGCCTGCCACAAAGCGACAGGGATTACAAGTGGTGACTTCCTCGCTTTCGCGGCAACAGCAGTTCGGCCGGGACTCCGTCCCAGCCACAAGCTGAAGGTGTTCCACATGCAGGAACTACTCTTTGCAAACAGTGCTACGGCTTCCGTGCACGCGGATAAACAGAACTGGGCCGCCGGTGGCCCGGACTGCCCACGCTGACCGTTCTGTCGCTCCTCAGGAGGGCGGGTAGTTCGTGAAGGTCCAGAGGGAGCGGTTGTACGTAGGCGCTACGCAGACACACACGGTGATAGCTATCACCTCCGTACCATGTCAGCCACGCAAGGAATACGCATGGTGGCTGGAGTGCGCGAGGCTACCCTGGAGAAAGTGCTACCTCCGGTAGGACTGCGAAAATCCTATTTGTGTCACCTGTGAACAGCCGGTGTTCGGGGTACCGGGGTGTACAAATTGAACCTCGATAGTGTTCCGCGAATGCAGAGTTCAGGTGGTCTGACACGAGATCGCTTCTCTAGAAGGCAGAGAATCTGGCTACGCATTCGTGCTGCGCCCAGCCGATGCTTGAAGGCCGCCAGACACCCGCTTCCGCGGATCCGTTTTACAGTCCAGCCCCTACACTACAAGAAGCATATCACCGTTGAAAAGCTTCACCTGGCCCCGTGTATACGGCACTTTGTCGCTGTTCCTGACCGTCCGCCGCCGCCACGCCTCAGTATCCAGTCGTTTCGTACCTCCTTGCCTACTCGAACACCACACGCAGGCGGAGCACTTCGTCCAGGAACGACGGCGCATGTTCGAGGAGGAACGGGCAGCGGAGCGACGGGAGCGCGAGCGTTTACTCAACATAGAAGAAGAAAAAGAGGCTATAGTCCAACAAGAACGCCAACGCTTGCTACTGGAGCATGCAGACCTGCAAGACTTCTTCCCGAAGGGAACACTTAAAGAGCGTGCCGAGCTACAAATCATTAGTCAGGCGTCCGCCGCCACACGAGCAACTCAGGTGCGCCCCAGCTGAAACGGCAGTTGTGCCGTCCTCTTTCTACCATCGTGAATCCAACATACCAAAATGTCTCGAACTCAACGCATCCATCCATGCTGCGTGCCGTGCCAGTGCTCCGGGGGTGTACCTTCTGGACATCGGCACTATCCAGCTTCACTCTATGCACTACATGTAGCCCCTGATAGCATGTGTGATGCTTCCTGCATCTGTCCAAGCCCCATTGTCTCTAACAGTCTCGGGACATCCGTCCCTTCGGCCTGAACATTTCGCTGTTGTCGCTCGTTTGAGTTGACACCAATCGCGTCCTGTTTCAACAAGCAAAGTGTAAGTCCTCCCGACCCTGTGATCCTCTACCATCCGATGCTGTCTCCTACAAAAGACGACGCAGTGAACACGGCACTACCCATAACTCAGTACTTGATCCTGAACTTTTCCTACATTGTGACTGGCAGTTTTCTGGCAGAACCTGCCAACAAACAATTCGTGTCAGTAGGGGCCGCAGCAGCAGGAACACTTCCGTGCAACCCGGGAATCTGCCGCAGCTGATGAGGAGTCCTCCAACGTCAGAAGCTTCAGTATGTAGTTGTTTTACGGCTACCGGAAGACAACAGAACCCGTACTACCGTCCACCTACACAATCTACCTTCCTTCATTCGCATTCAGCACTACGGTAGACTGCTCATTATTTACTACACAACCGCTATGCGTAAAGGACGTGGAACACGCAGGCACTTGGCCAAAGCAGCTACTCGCAAGTGAAAGCGACCGACTTCTTGGAAAGTCGGTTCCGGCTACCCTGAAGGAGCCAAAAAAAAAAGTCATAACCGGGCTGCTTCACCCACGAACAGTGGGCGCCGACTGGATCGTGACACAAACCAGCTGTTCGGGCGACCACAAATCCGCCCTTGCGCAAAGAGTGAAATCCCGGGTAACCTCAGATCTCCTCCGCTTTGTGCGGCATCTAGAGCACCGTGCGGAGTGAAAGAGGCAAGCTCCACCCAGAAAGAGCAGAGCAACGAGACCCTCTACCGTATCCAGGCCTCCAGGAACCAGGATGAACTCCGTCGCTGGCGGTTCCACTTCCCCTCTACCCGGAGCAAGCCGAGACAAACAAGAAGACGCCTCCAACATATAAGAAAATAGGCTGACGCTACACTGCAATCAGCCAGCTCGCAGACCACACAGGCCACTTGCCTCCACGCACTCGGAAAACTGCTGGGGCGCCACCACTGGTCCCTACCGTGCTCTTACCACCCATTCACCAGTAATATGCCGTCGGAGCCAACCGGCTTATCAGGACAGGGTCGTCATGCGCAGTGTGCGCCGTACGTTCACAGTTCGCTGTTGTTACCGCAACAAGAAGTGCCCATCGTTCACCTCCACCACACCGCGCAGGACGAGGTCCGTCTGAAGAATTCCGTGCCACTTGCAGACGCAAGCGCGCAAGTCCGGTCCAGCACCAATCATAACTCGGGTTTCCCTGGGGCGAGCTCTCCTTTACCGTCCCTGACACCCCGAGACTTCACCTGGCACCAAGGGCTGTTCTTCCTTCGCTACACCCACCAGCTTTGACCGCTTGTAACCGACATATCGCATCCAACGCCCCCTCTGGTACTCGCCATACTCAAGGCTGAATTCTGCTTCTAGGCAACTGCTGGCCCTTCTTTCCCCGGGGTGTAAAAAAGTATCCATCCGCTCAGCTATTGCTGTTCCAGTTGAACACCGTCTTGCCCACCTGCCTCGCCACGGCCACGCTCCGCTGCAATGGAGCCAGAAGTCCGACTGTAACGTCCCCACAAAACCGGAAGCAATCACGATGCGCAGCAGGAAGTATCTAAGACCCTCCGCGAAAACGCCCTTCTCACCACGTCGCAGGCCCGACGATGAAACAACGCCAAAGGGGTCGTGATTCTGTCCGCCCTGCCTTCCACCACACCTCTACGCAAAGGC
>NW_027154311.1:28889-40142 GCF_002600585.1 Cystoisospora suis
TAGCTGCCTTGCCGGAGTTGACGTACACACCTGACTACCACGTACCAATGACCAAGAAGGCGCCACATCAAGGCCGAATCCTCGCCTTGGAGTAGCCTGGAATGCCGCAACCCTAATCGAGCTGCGAGCATTTACCTGTCTCATACTTCGTAGACCTCTCACGGCCGGCTCAAGCTTCCCACAATGGAAAGTCTGCACCCTCAGTGTCTTGATGGACAAGGGACTGGCAGAAAGCACATTGACGCCTGCATCAGCTGGCCCCGCTTCATACAATACCGGGTGACGGGAGCGCAGCCAAAGAGATAACTGTGACCCGCGATCTTCGCTTATCTGTCAGTCTGAACCAAAATCGAGCCGCGACGTGAAGCGAGCAGCATGGACTGCAGCAGAACGACGTAAATTGCACGCGCGACAATATATTGCAAACCGTCTTTTTGAGACCTGTTGTCTTCCGGAATTCGTTCATGCTCCCGTACCTTTATATGCCAAAACTGAAAACACAACAGTGCCCAATGCTTCGGACGGCTTTAGTACGTCCGTTGAACAGCCCCGGTCACTGAACAAAAACCAGCCTCTGCACGCTCTCTGGCCGCGCGGAGAACGTCTTTCCAGCCCCGAGGATAACGCTTGGAAACGGACGTCGCGTGGCACCGCTGCCGTGTCGCCACAAGACGCTGTGTCCTACTGTCCACGAGCAGTTTACGCGACGACGGTTCATCTCGCGCAAAACGATCGCCGGTGTAGAGCTAAAACCCTGAGTGCGTTACACCAACAGAACACGGTATCGTGTCCACGAGCTTCTACTTAAAAAATAGAGACCAAACAAAAAACCTCATGTCCCTGTGCAAACCAAGAATACCTTTAGTAACAGTGCTCACATAGTGCAATCTGCGACGCCTCCTCCGGTGACAGCAGCTGTCCCGCCACGTAGGTGCACTTCGCCTGGAAAATGGAACCTCATCACCAAACGATCTTACATGGCCTCGTTCATTCCGAGTCCTGTTGCCAGCGGGGGCGCTGCCGCACCTCCGTCTGAAATCTCCACTGCATTGCATGCCGACCCCCTCCCGGGTGATTTTCGCCCGCCCGCTGCTTCTTCATGAACTGTTATTATTACATTCACTGATGCCTCTCCATTTACTGGCACAGCCATATCAACTGACGCTACGATACTGGCCAGTGCTCTCTCAGCCGCTGCTGTTGTCATGGAGACACACGGCTGAATATCCGCCGACTTTCCGCTCCGGAGGCGATGGTCTACATCCCATGATCCTTTTGCCTCTGTTTCTGTTTCCCCGTTGCCCCCTCCAAGACGAACAAACGTCTCTACGCCGTCCAGCGCCCCTGCGACTCCTGACGCCGCCACATTCACCGCGTCCCTTCTGAACACTGACCCTTCCATATCCGGGACCGATCTATCTATTAGGCACTCTGCCTTAGCTCCACCACTAGTCAGCGTCCTTCCAGCACTCGTTCGCTCACGGTCAGCTTCTCTACTGACTGATGCTCGCGATTCCGCCCCTTCCATCATAGTTTCAGAAGCAGACCCATCTGCCCCACTGCCGCTAGTATTGGTCGGTTGACTCCACGGGAACGCCTCGTAGATAAATACTTGGCACAGACTTTTGCTGAATTTTACTCCTCTTCTCCGTGAGCGTCGACCCGGCTTCGATTTAGAGGAGGAGTTGCACTGACCTGTGCCTAGCCTCCGTCGCCGCCGGCGCGTGCTCACACTGCTGCTGCTACGCTCACTCGTAGACTTGGAAGAAGCTCGCAGCACACTACTGCAACTACTGCACCCACTGCTGCACCGGCTGCTGTCGCTACTCGTGCTGCAAGCGCGGCTTGGTGGAGTGTGTCTAAACGCTGACTGAGAAGCGAACGGACTTGCTGCTCTCTGACACGGTATACCGGTCCGCATCCTACACGGTTTCAGTCCTGCGGAAGCAGCGCAGCTTTCCTCTTCGCTACTCTCGCTTACTGCCATGCTCACCACCGGATATTCCGCTTCTCTACCGCGTGTTCCCATTCCATTAGCTCGCACGATGCAGCAGCCGCTGTTGCTCCTTGCCGTCCGAGACAGAATGCCAGGGAGCAGCAATGCGCGCTTCTCAACGGGGGTGCGGACGCCGTCACCTGCTGCAGACGAGGTGAGTTGAAACGGTACCTCCGACTGGACTGACACGTCCCGTATGGCCTCAGAACGCGACACGGGAACTTCCCTGAACACTACGGGGTGAAGACACTCTCTGCGAGTTGGGTCGCACAACGCGTCATCTCCTAAGAGCCCCGATGTCTCCTGTCGCTCTTCCCTCTTCTCTTCACGCCCTGCCACCGCGACCGGAGTCGACGCCGGTAACCAGCCACCGCCCGGCAGCTCGGTATCATGGACGCATGACAACGTACCGACGGGCTTAGGTGGACACGGCGTGCCAGATTCCCATGGTTCCTGCACCACTGAAGAAAGGCTCTGTACCGCGCTGGCCTCAACGTCCTGAGAGTGTGCGTTCTCAGACGGAAGCACACACGCCCTCTTCATTTCTCTCGCCTCGGTTCCGTTTCTCGCGAGGGACAGGACGTCCTTCGGCGGGGCTATCCATGGGACCAGTTCCGCTGGCGCAGAGGCAGATTTGTCTTTCTGAGGGTGACACACCTCTACTGACAACGGAGAGAACTCACTAAACTCTTTAGGTCGCCTTCCGACGCAACCTGTAAGATTACACTCCTCCAGCTGACTCGCCCGTTTCTCGACATTATGGCTCTCACTCGGGCTCGAGTACCTTGCCTTCCGCGAGGGGATAGGCAACAAAAGAGAAGGGCGTTCACGCTGGCCTGTGATACCGGGGCCATCACTTGGCCGTCGGACTCCAACTGCTGTCTCGCCATCGACGCAAGGTGTCATCACTCCAGAAGCAGTACAGCTGAACGATGCCCCCCCTAGTCGCGCGACTGGCTCCGCTGGCACGGCCGCGTCGTGGCTCCCAGACGTTGATAACGCGTCCGCAGGCAGCTCCGCCAAAACTGAATGCCCCCTTGAGCTACGCAACGCAAACAGATTTGTTACCATGTTCCTCTGTGTTTGGAATACGCTATCTCCCGGCGGGGACGCAGGTAACTTCTCTCCCTCAGCTCCCTGGCCACTCCGGTCCCCGACCGAGCACCGTCCCCCACCCTGCTCGTCGAAGCAGCCGTCATATTCCTCCAGCAGCCGCTTTCGTCCACCCACCGGAGTCATGCTCCCGTCAGCCACTCTAGCCCCGCACACGGTGATCCCATCACGTCGCACACCTTTTCGTGCAAGAACCACAGCTCCGCCGACGCCAAACGGTGGCCGTGCATCAGCACGCTCAACCTCCATTGCAACAGCTGCCCTTGAGAAACAGAAGCCACAGGAACAATCTGGCGAGCACCCTGCTCGAAGGCTTCTACTCGTGATCCCCGGCTCACTTCCGAAAACTGATCCAGCTGACGACGATGCCGCGTTTGCTACGGCCACCCGGAGCGACGAACCGCCCCCGACGCTGCTGCACTCAGGGTCGGATCGGGAACCACAACTGCAAACAGTACAGTTGCCAGTCAGACTGCAGCTACATCCGCAACTAGTGCTAAGGAAGCTCTGCGTGTCATCTTCCTCATCTTTCAACCTGCAGTCCAGACCTTCTGAATCAGCCCTCCGGCCCGAGACACTAGCAAAAGCTTCTGCTAACGGACCCACTTCCCGAACCAGCTTGCTAGGGCCCGCGTCCAACGCAGCTGAAGCATGATTAGGTGAACAGTCTCTCCGCTCTTCCTCCAGAACACCTGTCCTGCTCAAGAATACATCAACAGTGCTCGCCGCTGGAAAATGGCTTCCGCATTCGCTCGCGACTCCATCTCCCTCAGGAGCTTTAGACTGGTCCCACACAGCACCCGCCGACACGGTTGAATCACGAAAGCACCCTCGCGCAGCTGCCTCACGAGCTCCTTGGTGACAAACAGACCCCGGCGGCTTCGTCACTGAGCTACTGCACTCCCTTGCCTTGAACTCTTTCCTGTCTTCCCTCTCTGCACCCGGCGCTGCTTGATCGCCATTCGACGCTCTCCCCGCATCTCGCAACTCACCGGGGACAGAGGACTGCCACGAGGGCCCAGAGGCAATACAACACGTACCGAAGCACGACGTTGAAGCCGCAGCCGCTGACGCAAGATCAACTGCTGCTGGTAAGACACCAACCCCCCGCCTAACTTCATTCGAGTCCTTAACTGGAGACATTACTCCGTTTGCCGTCGGCGGCTGCTGTGCCATCAAACGCCGGTCCCCGAGCAGAGGGAAATGGGCGCGCGAGTGTGACAACGCACTGCGTACGACATGTTGACTCGGCACTTGAACGGCGTTTGTAGTGCAGCTGCATACAGCCCCTTTGTCGCTACCGCCGTTCCCTACGCAATTCGACCTTGGAGAAGCGCCAGCCCCTCTGCCGTTAACGACTGGCGGGAAGCTCCCTGACCCGGGAAGAAGAGACCGCGGATCGCGCAGTGAGCGCAAACAGGCGGGCCTGCAGCACAGCGACCGCGCAGCACTAGCTCCCGGGATCCCTGCAGCCTCGTGTAACGATATTGCAGCCACGAAGGGTTGGTACGACGGTGGATGGGCGGCGGCCAGGCGTGGCCGCCGCGCAGCGGAAGGTGTGGACGGCTCCATCTTGATATTCGGAGACCTCCAGAACGCCTGGGACAAATTCCCGAGAGCCACGTGCTGGCACGGAAATTGCTCCCGCACCCCCGTCCCAGAAATCGGACCGTCGTCGCTGAGCGATCACCCCAAACTCCTGGATGACACCGGGTGTACCTTTGAACTCACCCACCACCCCTCCTCACTACACAACTTGCCAGTCTCACACCCCAGGACCAAGGTGACGAAGACTATTGCACACACACGAGGCGAACAACCGGAGAAACCCGGGAACAAAGACCCAGACCAACAATGCTGACCCGCAACGCAGTGTCAACTAAAGCACCGGAGGCCGATCTAGGACCGCAAACGTTTAGCCTTCTGACCTCCTCCACGCTCCTCTGTCTAGGTCGATGAAGCGGACGTCCCGGCCATGCACTTCAAGTCGGGAAGACACCGACGACTTCCGGAATGCGCCGGGCCAACAAGGGTTTGACTTCCGGGAATGAAGGTGGCGAAACCGGAGTGTCACCTGTAACACCTGTGTTCGCCTTTGATAAACTCCGCCTTACACAACACGTAACGCCCGTACGAAGTTGTGATGCGCAGATCTCAGACGGACCGCGAAACAACACATTCTGTCGCTTGAACGGCACCGCAGCGTCCATTCAATCGAGAGCACGGCCGAAGACACTGCAAAGGAAAACGGATCGGGACGCAAGCGGTGAATCCGGGCGCTCTCCACAACTTCGCAATTGCACTGAAACCCCGAGAGAGCCTTTGTTTTCTACAGGATCGTTGCCCCGGTCTCGGCCTGTAAATCCAACTCGCACCTTGGACACTTGCACAGGGCCAACTGAATCATTGTGAATGAGTCCGTCATCAATGACTGAGTACCGCGCGTTGTCGTCGGGCGTCATACGAGCTGAGACTGCCCCACCTGCGAAAGCTGCTCCACGAAATAACCTCCATCCAAAAAGCTAATGTGATGCATCTACGGAAGTTTGAAAAAAAACGCATGTTCTAAAGCAACGGACACAGCCCGGTACCCGGAAAGTACACAACAGGCTGCGAACCTGTGAAAAAACAAAACATCCGCCTCGGGAGGTCGGAACTGACCCCATCAAAACTTTAATACAAGGAGACAACAGCCCCGTGCCAACTGCCGAAACGAAAACAATTCCCCCCGCGACTCGTGGGTCGTGAACCGACGCCGGCAAATCCACAACAGTGAGAAGCCAAAGGCACGTGGAGTCCGCGAAGACATTCGACACGATTCTGCACTGAACAGATGGAGAACGAAAACAAAACGCGCCAGCCGGCGATAGACGCATTCAGCCGCCGCGGAGACCGTCGCCACGGAAGGAGAAATGCGATACTGAAGTCGGACGGTGCCTTTCTGGCCGCAGCTGTAGAGTGTCCCCCCGGAAACGTGGTAGTTCGGCGAAGGCACAAGCAAAAAACGGAAAAAACATTTGCCTGAGTGCAAAATGGCCCTTCTAGTCCTTCCCAGCCTCCAACAGGAGAGAAGTCCTGATGCGATTGAAACGCTAGCCGGTCCCAGAATGGCGCCGCGTGAGCGTAGCCCGTAGCGCCGGCAATGCCGCCGGAGAAAAGGCTGCAAAGAAACAAGCCCAAAACCATGCGCAAAAAAACGACGTCTGCACGGAGACAGTAGAAGGGAGCTGTCAACCACAAGATGATTCCATACCACTTCCCACTTGCAATTCAGGCAAGAATCGCCCTCCTGGCCCCTCCCCAGGAAGAAGACCACGCAGATATGCTGGACACGGAAACCCGGCCCGACGAACGGGCGGAGGTCACGTCGTTCAGCGGCTATCAGTACCCGACAACACACAAGCCCCGGGATTGTCACGCGTCCGGTCGATAGCCGGTAACTACCGTCCCCATGGTCACCAGCTCAATCGGGACGATCGCGATAAGGGCGACGATAAAGGAGCGTCCCTATATGCCGCCAGCTCGTCACCTTTTCCGTCATCGGCGGCGGCCTCCCGTGGACAGAGCTCGCCTAGGGTGACGACCAACTCGGGAAGCGAAGGTACCACGGTTGCCCACCGCATCGCTCATGCCCTAGTCTGCAGTGCTCTCACTCTGTAAGTAATCTGCGCACCGGCGGACGCGAGGCACTCTGGTGGGGTTGCAGGCGGGCTCGAGCCATTGCAACCTGGTGACTTACAGTTCATTCTGGCAGGCCTAAAATAGAATCGAACGCTGGCGTCTCAATTTGCATGTGCTTGGCTGGACCCTCGGGTCCGGTATCTTGACGCCAACCGGCTCTCTCGCTACGCCTGCAACTTCGCGTCCGGCCAACAAGCCGAACACTACCATTTTCACTCGATGGTCGTCCACTGCGCGGCCACATCTGGCTACTCCTGTATCGTTCGTGTACGTAGAAGCTGATCCCGCTGGTCGCGCATCATTTGGTCTGGACCCGCACTCAAATCGCTTCCCGAGAAGCGGCCCCCTCCCCGGGAGCAGCCGGATTCATTCCGAGCTGCCCGGTAAATATCTTCGTGAGCCTCCTTGAGCATGTCGCAATACGTAAGCGCCGACCAAAAGCAGCTCAACAAGCCACCTGGGTGCTATGCGGGCAGGGAGGCGTATCGTGTTTTTGGTGTCGATGCTGGGCTTCTCCTTTGGCTCTTCCTCTGATGCGACGGACGAGCCGGCTCTCACACAGCTCCATTTTCCCACCTCTTGTTCGATTCATGTTGGTCGTCAAGGCTAACGCCCTTGACAAGTTCGTCAGCCAGACGGCTGTCCCCGCGGACCGCGCAAGTCACTTAGATGCGTCTGTAGCCACAAATTGTTTGATTCTACTGGCGCGGGGCCCGTGCCCGGGGTGCACTGCTCCGGCCTCGCGGCTCTTACTACCGGTCTCATTGCCGCACGCCCGCTTCTTGTTTCAAGGCCTATGCCCGAAGTCCCGCTGTGAAGATGGTTAGAGTTGTGGTGTCGTAGGTTGACGCTGCTGTGCCTTTGCTTTTCCTCAGAAGCAGGCAGGAACTGCAGCGCGGAGTGAATGGCTAACCGCGACGCCGCCGTCTGCCCTACTTTGGATCCGCGCACGCCTTCCGTTAATACAGTTTGCGACGATTTTGACGTGAAACAATGTCGTGGTTTTGCTTGAGTCTTTTCTCATCTCGTAAGAAGAAGCGACACGAAGATGATCCCGGAAGCACCTCGGACTTCGCGAGGAATCGTGGGAACTCGCTTCGGGTGTCGCTGCCCGTCTCAAGCGTGAGTAGACGACGTTCCTGTCAGGGGGCTACAACCGAGAAGCCTCTTTCTCTTCCGTCCCAGGGAAGCACCACGCGAGCGTTGTTTGCGGCAGCGTCCAGCCTGCATGGAAGCCCGTCCGATACTCCTGGGGCCCTTGGCGGGCAGCAGGGGTCTTTGGCTACGGCTTTCCGTACTGCAGGCACAGGCTCACGAGCTTCTCCTCCTCCCGCCCGCCCGTCGCCTTCATTTCGTGGAAAGCTCCCTAGTTCGGTTACGGTGCATTTTGGACGGATTTCGGGAGTCCCCGTGAATCAGGAGGGTGACGCTGTTGAAGACCGCACTTTTTTCTGTTCGGTGTACCTGGAAGAAGAGAGCGCCACCAAAGGTGTGGACAATCCCGAGCGAATCACAAACCACGTGGACGGATTCTACTCGGGTATTAAACATTATGATATACCTTTCTCGGGACAGACAGTTGCCCTGGACATCCCTGCCGGCCTAGCTTTTTCGGGCTTCGACCCCCTCACAGGCGGGCATCGGACACTGCCATCGGGGTTTCGCGTCGCCCTCATCGAGCAGCTCGCCACGGGCAACCAGGTCTACAAGGGTTCGACTCCTTTATTGCACTTCGATGACACCCGGATTCTGCAGATGCAGAAGTGGCCTCTTACCAATCCGAATCTCCGACAGGGCGCTGGCTTCATTGTTCTCCGGTGTGATCTGCGTTACCATGACGGAGACGAAGCAGTCGATGAAGTCGCCAACTTTCGGACCGTGACGAGACCCGTTATGCGTCCGATGGACAGTTTGCCAGCACAGATGCCTGGGAGGTGCCAGGCCCTTACTCCGCAGCAGCGCGCGATGACTTTCACATCTGGCGACAAACGTTGGAGTGCCACAGAAGTAGGCTCCTCATTTGGTCGCCCTCTTTTCATCTATTCTCGCCATTTGTCGCAGGAGAAAAGTGCATCGCAGGTCGCAGCCCCTCGGGCAGCGCCGCCTGTCTGGAGTGTCAGCACGCGCCCGACTTCGTCTAGTACTGCTACACCTGCAGGGACGACAGACCGACAGGCTTCTCTGTCCTCCTCCGTTGCGGTGTGTCGGCCTTTGAATCTTCCTCCGGTCAGGCCGTGTCCCCCACGCCCCGTCCTTGTCCCTGAGACGCCTCAGGAGCGCCTCGCCCGCACGCAGACCTCTGTTGGGAGTGTGCCACAGCAGGCTGCGACTGAAGCGGCGCAGCTGGTCAATGATCGGTCAATTAGTGCTTCCGACATGCCCATAGCGGTAGGGACAAAAGAGACTTCTAGTGCGGGCTCGCAAAGTGGCAAGCTGGATTGCAAGCTGGACGGGAGGAAGGAGGTTGAGCGAGGGTGTCCAGCAGCACCAGGGAGTATCGAGGCTGAGACGTCGGCACTGGCAGCGACGGTGCCTGGTAGCGTGGTGGACCCGGAAAGAAGCGCTGTAGCCCAGGGCGCGGGAGAGGGTGATAGGAAGAAACCGAAGAAGAAGAGAGCGAAGAAAAAGAAGAAAGAGCGCGAAGGTGACCGTAGCAGTGCGGTGCAGGAGGGTAAGTCAGAGGGGACGAGCAAAGATGGCACGGCAGACGGTAGCACCCAAAAGAAAAAAAAACGAAAAGAAAGAGACCAGAAGGGGTCAGGTCCGGATAAACCGCAACAATATGAAGGGGGAAAAGAGGACTGTACGACCAGACGGAAAAAGACCAGAGAAGAGAGGGAAGCGCGCAAGCAGAAGAAAAGAGAGAAGCTTCAACAAGACCAGAGTAAGTAAATTAGAAGGCCGTGTATTCTGCAGTGAGGGTAGGACTGGAAGCAAGACGCTACCTGTCACTGCAGGCATGCTAACAAAACAAGGGCAAGGGGGAAGTCACCCAACTGGAGGCCAAGCAAGGAAGCTCCAAAATGTAGTCGCCTGCTGCCCGATGTCTTCCGGAGAAATATCCGCAATGTTGCCTCTTGTTCGCTAACGGAGTATGCGAAATGGTTTGGAAACAGAAGTACTGACTGGAGTTGACGGGTGGAGTCATACATCGCGGTAAAAGATACAGGAGTGCGGCCTGGTCAGTTGGTTCGAAAGATGTCGCCGTGGTGCGTATTTCTAGCGCGCTATGGTGTAGTTGCAAGGTGTTCCGGGACACCCCAGGTATCCTCCTTGAATATCTGTGGTGTTTTTGAACTCGAGTCGTGTCCCGTGTAGTAAGATTCCTTCGGGGGGCTCGTTATCTCGGGTGACGTGGAACTGCGGCGTATTTCGTCTTTCAGTTCCTCAGGGGTGCGTTGCTACCGCTGAAATGGTGGTTTTGTCAAGTACGTCGTGTCTACCCCTGGCTGCGGCCCCTGCTTTCTTGTGTACCAAGTGACCGTCTGAGCTCTTTTGGTGTGAAAGGGAGGTTTACGCTCCATTCCGGTCGTACCGCGCCGATTCCTACGGTTTCGACGAGCGGATCCCGAAGAGGGATTACTTGGACAGGAGGGCTGTGGAAGGACGTACGTGGCCCGGGAATGTGTCGGTGAAGGTCCTGTTGTGTGCGGACTGGCGGTGCAGTAGTGTAACTAGTTTCTGTCCAGACATTCTACCACCAACCAGAAGACCTGGAGACAGTGTCCTGTCGTACGGGGTGCTGACATACCCTTTACACCTGCCCCTCCTCTGCCTGGAAGGGATAGGCACGCCATAGAAACTGCAGGCGCTTCTCGCCCCAGGACGCCTTGTATGGTTTCCCTGACAAAATGCAGCATATTCACGAGGGGGAGCTTCGGCATCCGTTTGATGTGCGAGCTACAGGCGTTTTCCTCTAGACTTTCAAAGTGTACGTCGGAGGATTTTTCAGTCCGGTATGCGGGACAGGACGGTCACTTTTTGGACGTGTTTCTTTGTGCTGTGTGGAGTATTTGTACTGCTGTTGGCGACACAGCGTGACCTGCTGCGTAAGAGCAAATTGGTCGATTACGTTCTCCCGCTTCGTAACGTTTGTAATGCTTTTTCGACTGGGTCACCGATTCGGGACAGAAAAGCACATTCAGTGCCTGTCTTCATTTGTATTGCCGCCAGCAGCAGGCCACTCTGCCGGCGCGACATGGCCACTAGAAGAGCGCATTGTTTCCGTGTCGGGGTGCCGTTCAGGTTTTTCTCTCTGTCCGACAAGGGAGTTCCATGTGGGGAGATTGTTTTTTAGTCGTCAGAAATACCTTTGCGGAGCTGCAACACATAACGAGGCAATCGTAGGTCCGGAGGGCTTGTTGGACTGCAAGGTTGCTTGGAAACTTCGTTAGACTGCAAGGTTGCTTGTCAAGCTCGTTAGACTGCAAGGTTGCTTGTCAAGCTCGTTAGACTGCAAGGTT
>NW_027154312.1:0-278 GCF_002600585.1 Cystoisospora suis
GCTCTACACGATCGAAAGGATTCCAACGGAAGGGCCAGCAAGCCCAGGAGGACGTGTCGGCAGGGGGGAAGTGCTGCACGCCTTTTTCTGAGAAGCCCGGAGAACGCCGACATCATGTGCAAGAGGCTAACGCAGCCCAGGGAGCCCGTGGGGACCTCCCACGACCTCTGAGAGTTAGAGGGGATCGAGGGGAGTCGATTGCGCTAGGTTTCAGCTCCGTACGAGCGAAACTCGCAGCGCTATTTACATGTCCATGTTTGAGTTGAGCGTATATGCAT
>NW_027154313.1:0-3321 GCF_002600585.1 Cystoisospora suis
GCGGCCGCAGTAGCGACGCGGCAGCACAAAGAAGAGGAGAAGTTTAAGAAGAGAAGGAGGCGGAGAAAAAGAGGAAAGAAAAGCCAAGAGAAGGAGAAGAAGAAGAAGACTACGTCGTGGTGGATAGTATGAGTCACAACTATGAGGAGGATTGGAGGACTCCGCATGCATCTGCATGCAGTCGCTCCTACACACATGGGAAGAAGAAAAGAAGAAAAAGAAAAATAAGAAGCCCCCCCTTTCTCTTCTTCTTCTGCGGGTGCTCGCCAGATTCTCCTCCTCTCATGAAAAAGAAGAAGATAAGTAATGCACTACGTAGCTAAAGAAATAATATCTATCTATCTATCTTTAACCTATCTTTAATCTATCTCTATGTATCTATTTATATGTAGAGAAACATGCATACATACACTGTGTGTGTGGATCTTTTCATTTGTATAGTTCTCTTCCTGTCTCCAACGTAGCAAAGAGTCGAAAAGAAGAAGAAGAAGACGGTGGAAGGGAGGGGGGAATGAGGAACGTGAGGTTTCAATTAAAAGACGTCTTTCTGTCTGTTTGCTTAGAGGAAAGAAAGAGAAAGAAGGGAAGAAAGAAAAAGACAGAAAGAAAAAGAAAGAAAGAAAAAGACAGAAGGTGAATGAAGAAAGAGAATGTACGCAAACAAGAGCGAGGGGGAAAGGAGAAAGAAAGAAAGACAGAGACACGTAGGAAGAGAGAAAAAGAAGAAGAAAAGAGAAGAGAAGAGAAGCTGTTTAATTTCTTTCTTTCCCTTCTCTCTCTCTCTCTCTCTTTCTCGCCCTTTTCTTCTTCTTCTTTCATATCAACTTTATGCTCGCTTCACCTTAATCTTCCTCTTCTTTTCTTTTCCCCTCTTTCTTCTTCTTCATCTTCTTCTTTTTGCTATAGTAGTAGTAGTAGTGGTGGTAGATGTGGTAGGCCTCCTATTAGTTAGGGTGGCTCTTCTTCTTCTTTTTCTCTTTCTTCTTTATGTGTGTTTGCGTATGTTTTGTGCGGTCCATAGGACAGCCTCCACTCCAAAGCGACTCCAACGATCACTCCCATAGAAGCCATGAAACCCTACAAGATAAAGAGAAGACAAAAAGAAGAAGATGGAAATGCAGGAGGAGGAGGATTCGAAAGACGAGGAAGAAGAAAAGAAGAGGGGGAAAGAAAGAAAGAAGGAAACGGCAGGGGAAAGAAAAGAAGAAAAGAGAGAGAGATAGACAAAGCCAAAGACAGAGACAGATATTACACACACATGCTATATATAGATCCAAGAGAGTTGCAAGATAGACATGTACAGACAGAGACCGGAGAGACTAAAGATAGATACATAGTCGAAGATAGCTAGAAAATTAGGTCGGTGAGAGGTCATAAAGCAGTGGTAGCTGTAGTGTCTATTTTGCTTTCTGTGGCTTCGCTTTTGCCTAAGGCGTCTTTTGATCGCTCGACCCTTCACAGGAGGAAGGACGAGCTTAGATACGGCAGTCTCTCTGTCGGTCTGTCTGTCTGTCGATTTGTCTATTTGTCTGTTGGGGTTCGTCACTTCAAGGAAATTTTGAGAGAGAAAGAAAGAGAGAAGAATCATACGGACAGCACTGTCATACACAACACACAAAGAAGAAGAAGGAGAGTGCGAGTTGTTTACTCCTATAGTTGGATGACAAGACCATAACGGTGACGGTGAGAGAGCTGTATATACACCTCTATCATTATCGTAAAAAGAAAAAGAAGAAGAGATAGACAGGCATCAAAAGTAACTACTCCAACGATGAAAAGAAGTACGTACATGCATGATGATCTTTCTTTTCTTTCTTCTTGTCCTCTGCAAAGAGGAGGAGCAAAGAGAGCTAGTGACGAAACAAAGAACGGTAGGACAGACACACACCGCATGCACGCACATACACATATAGAGGCATATCCATACATATACATAGAAGGCATACACATACATACCATAATATATCTCATCTACGAAATAGAAGCCTTCTTAGATATTCTGTAAGTACATAAAGATATACACTAATGTCTATATCAATAGCTATGTATATCTGTATTTGTGTATCTTATATATCTCTTTCTATCTTTCTAAGAGCGATGTGCATAATGAAGGAATCCGTCAGAGATAGAGGAGAAAGAAGAGACACGCAGCGACGAAGAATTTAAAGTCGCATGCATGCAGACATACCTGGTGCGATATAAAGGCCTGTATGTACACCCTGACGTCGAAGCTTTTCGTGAAACAAAATGCCTATATCATACATTATATCATGCGTAAACAATACTATACACAGACACGCCAACAAAGAAAAAGAAAAAGAAGAGATTCAAACACCAGGTTAGTCTTCTTCACTTCGTCCCTCTTAAGTCTCTGTCTCTGTCTTTCTTCTTTAGCGTAATGATGAAAAGTCTCCATCAGTCCTATCAGTCATAGAAAGATTTGTCTCGGAGATTTTTGCGCCCCGCGTTTCTCATATCTATCTACATGGTAGACAGGGAAGATAATGAGGCTACACTTCATAGATCTCACACACCTGTATAGACACTTGATACATATATAGATAGACAGATAGCATATCCACTAGGATAGCACACGCATGCAGAGATATATATATATATATATGTATGTTGTAAGTATATAGAGAGACGGATGCAGATAAGTATGTAAGAGAAGAGCATATGTCGGCTATGAATGTATCTGTATCTCCCTGTCCCTTTCTGTCTCTTTCTTTCTTGTTCATTCGCTCTTTCTTTCTCTTTTTTCCTATCTGTCTTAATCTGAAGATGGATGTGTGTCGGTACACACTTCTACGTGAAGAAGGAAACACAGAGGAGAAAAGAAGTGCAGGAAGGACGTCTAAATGAAGAAATAAGAAAGAAGGGAAAGAAAAGACGACATCTCTCTCTTCCCCTTTATCTACGGAAAGCACACACACAGATATATATAGATAGATAGATAGATTAAAGATAGATAGATAGATAGATTAAAGATAGATAGATTAAAGATAGATAGATTAAAGATAGATAGATAGATAGATAGATAGATTAAAGATAGATAGATAGATTAAAGATAGATAGATAGATAGATAGATAGATAGATAGATTAAAGATAGATAGATAGAGTACAGATAGATAGATAGATAGATTATAGATAGATTAAAGATAGATAGATAGATAGATAGATAGATAGATTAAAGATAGATAGGTAGATAGATAGATTAAAGATAGATAGATAGATAGATAGATAGATAGATAGATAAAGATAGATAGGTATATAGATCAAAGATGGATAGATAGATAGATAGATTACAGATGGATAGA
>NW_027154313.1:3585-6029 GCF_002600585.1 Cystoisospora suis
TGAATTAACTTTGTATGTATGTAGTTTACCTATATAAGTTGGCGGGAAAAGCTTGAGAAGGGCATTTGGAGTATCAAAAGGCTTCTGTCGCCAGTCATCTGTCGAACCTACGGACGTACTATACTACACAGAGAGAGAGAAAACACATACACATATATATAGACATACATACATACACATATATAGATATATATAGACATACATACATATGCATATATAGATAGAGAGATAGAGAGAGCTGAGACATATGAGAGATACTACCCCGTGTCGCTGAGATAAAGAGTGAAGCAAGGCATTATCCTTCTCAAAGGTATAGACGATGGCCTCCCTTCCTTCATGTATCTAGATCAGAATATCTATCTCTCCATATACATACACATGTGCACGTCTATCTACGTAGAGATACAAAGACGTCTACATACACAGAAGACCGAGGAGACGCATCCCCTCTACCAATGTACACACATGGAAAGAAAGAGAGAACGTATCTATGTATGTACGAAGATATGTATATGTATGTAGATGCATGTAGATGTATGTGATCTTCTTAGACAGGTCGACGGCTTGCTTAAAGAAATGAGGAAGAAGAAGAAGGAGGCAGACGCCTCCCCGTCATCTAAAGATAAAGACACACATATATAGATCAATCAATGAATAATCGATAGATACAGAGACAGATAGATAGAGAGATAGAACGATAATTAGATAGATAGATACATAGATAGATAGAGACAGGGATACACACAGACGGATAGACAGATAGATAGATCGGTATAAGAGAGAGAGAGATGAGAAGAGGATATATTTATGTGTGTATAAGTAACGAACGCAACAAGATGGATGAAGAAGGGGAGAAGGAGAGGAAGGCCCCCTCTTTTGCCTTACAAGGAGGGAGAACCATATATCTCTCTTCAAGTAAAATAGAGAACCCTCTCTACAAGACACAAAGAAAGAAAGAAAGAAAGCCTCCCTCTCTCTTCTCTTCTCAAGCCGTCTCCGCTTGATTTAAATCTTCGAATCAAACGTGTCACTCCGTCATAAGTATCAATATGTAAGGATGAATGTCTACGCATGTGTACATATACATATATGTATGTATATGCGTGTATATACATATATATATATATATGTAGGCACGTATGTGTACCTATGCGTGAGTATATGTATGTATATATATGTGTGTATATGTATGTATGTATACATGTATGTATCTCCGTATGTATGTATGTGAGATACACGTATGGATATGCATATATGTATGTACACCCTGCACTTCCAAATAGACAAGGAAGGATAATAGGTGCAAGTAGGTCTAGTAGGAGTAGTGCTTATGCACCTAAGGCTGTGTGTGTCTAGCAGAAAAGCATACAGAGGCAATCTAAAGAATATCTAGAGAGAGAGAGAGACGAAGATCTATATGGACATACCCCTATATACACAACAAGGGAAAACAGACAAATATATAGATATAGATATATATAGATATATATATGGAGACATAGAAATCCTTCTAGATCTAGGCATCTCTCTAGAGAGAAACCTCTCAAATCTGCGCAGCTGTTTCATCGTATGAAGGGTCTTGAGTAAACCGAGACTGCTTTGTCTCTCTCTGTATGTCTAGCTAGCTATATGACTAACTATGTACAAAGGTATACATAGGGTATCTCTATAGGTCGCACCTGACCACTCAGGCCTCCATGCTTATCGCATGCACCGTGTAAAATGAGAGCCTAAAATAGATGAAAGAGATCAGTACACACACACGCCGAATGACTATATATATCACATACATATAGATATATATACAGCACTTGGATCTATCTGTGTATATCCATCCATGCACCTATCTAGTCTATATACATATCTTACGTCTCTCTACGTGTATGTCTCTGTATGCATGGAGATAGCTTCTTACGTGATATGGGAGCGTGTAGCGCATCCTCTACATAGAGAAGGATAGATTAGGGTGAGAGACTTCACGTGATGGACCCAAGGAAACTCGTCGGCTCTTCTTAAAGCTTCTCCCATCACACTCGTAGCCAAACTCCCTCCTCCGCTATCTCCTATCAAAGATATTCTAGCACCAAAGAAAAAAAAAGGAAAAAGAGAGTGACAAAGACAGACAGAAATGGAAAGCATGCAGGTGGATCTGGAGGGTTTATGAAGAGATTCTTAGATATGAGTTACTCCTCTCTCTCTCATAGATGTGTATGTATCATGGGCGTACAGATAGATAGATAGATACAGAGATAGAGAGATAGATTAGCGAGAGAGAGAGATGGATGGTATGATGTGTATAGGGTGAGGGGCGTATGAGAAAGAAAGGAATGTCTATTAGCGAAGACAGAGAGATCGACGTGCAAAACATGAAGAAGTATAGAGGAGTGTCTCTCTTATGATCGATAGTCTTTTCTTCTTCTTTTTCGGCCTTCTAACGGATCTTG
>NW_027154314.1:0-377 GCF_002600585.1 Cystoisospora suis
TGCACAATCATTCTTCTCTCCTCCACACGACACACTCAACACGGGGCTTAGGGCGCCGGCTGGTCGGCGTTCCCAAGGGGAAATGTGGGGTTCTGCGTCCGATTTGGGCGCCGGAAGCAATGCTTCTGCACCTTGGGTGCTACTAAAGTCGTTTCTAGCACATTCCTTCCTTTTAAGCGGTGGGGATCCGCTTCGGATTTCCTGGCGACCGCTCGAGGGCTACGGTCGAGCGGCTCGCTGCGTGTCAGGATTTTGCAATCCTGCCCTGATCGTCATCAAATATTGCTCTATTTTTAAGAATGACGATCGTTGTGAGAACGCACCGAGGCTGGAAAGACTAGATCAGGCCGAGATAAGGAAACCAAGAGGCAAACTAC
>NW_027154315.1:0-377 GCF_002600585.1 Cystoisospora suis
AGTCGGTTAGAGGCATGAAAGGCCCCAAGGGAGTCACTGAGGGCTGCTAGAGCAGCCTAACGACGGGGAAGTACCAAGAGGGAGTTAGACCCAGATTACCCCGGATACGACACATGAGCCCAGGTTGGCAAGAAGAGGGAATTGCGAGAAGGAAGAGTTTTCAGCCGAAGATTCGAGTACGGCAAGTGAGAACAACCCTGAGGAGGCCCGCAGAGACGGAGAGAGGCGCGTCAGGAGTTAGGACCGTCTGAGGTATTGAGATCGCACGTCGTGGCGAGGCTGTCCGAAGAGAGACAGAGCGCCCCCATACGCAGAGGAGGCAACAGCCGCAGAGATCGCGGTAAAGGGAGGTCGTGCTCAAGTCAAGGAACCCCGGT
>NW_027154316.1:0-8878 GCF_002600585.1 Cystoisospora suis
GATAGATAGATAGATAGATAGATAGATTAAAGATAGATAGATAGATAGATTATAGATAGATAGATTAAAGATAGATAGATAGATAGATAGGTCCGTTTCTTTACTTTAGGGTGTGGACTTCTATCTTTGCAGTCATTTATACAGGGGTAGAACGCTGAAGGCTTTGATAGCTCAAGAAAAGTACTTTAGTTGCTTTACTTGAGATAAATGGAGAGGAGGGCACTCGTAGATTGCCTAAGAGAATCGAATTCATTGCGTCTCTCTGATATTTCAGCTGAAGTGCCCGTATGACGGAGACAGACAGAAAGATAGAATCTGCTGACGAAAAGGAGGATAGGGTGAAGAAAGAAAGGAGTGAAGAGAAAACAGAGTGAAGAATTGGCGTGCATGCATGTATGGGCTGCGTTAGAGTAGTAGATAGAACGTCAGAGACTCTCTTCAGTCAGTTGGTATAGCTTCTTCTTCCTCGTTCATATGTATTAAGACTACATATATGCAGGGAAAGAGATGTGGGTATCTCTCTCTATAGTCAGACGTAGTGAACTATCTTTTCGAGGAGACCAACGAGGAGGCACAAAGAGTATTGGTTCATGCAGTCACGTATACACGTTCACGCGGCAAGTCTAATGCGCTTCTTGCTTCTTCCTTGTCATACAAAACAGATGGAGAGAAATGTTTTATAGCTGCCGTATACATACATATCAAAGGTCTATCAGATAGACAGGCAAGCATGAGGCTAATCTCTCTATATATTTTCATGGAAGACATTGTTCCTATGTACTCCTGAGTAGCCGCAGGACAACCTCCCGGTGATCTGGTCGTCGATGCCTCTGTCTCCGAGAGTTACGACGGCCAGAGTTAAGTCAAAGAGGCTCGGACAGCTTTTTCACAAGGAAACGGCTACTTTGTACATAGCCGTTTGTCTGTAAGAAAGAGAGAGACTGTCGCCGCTTCTGGGTTTGTCTTGGAAGAAGAGATGATAGGGAAGCAGAACAGAGTCTATACTTCCGCTGCGGAAGCAACTCGGCGACTTTGCTGAGAACGAAACAGAAAGGAGGTGACAGACTTCTTGGGAACCGTCAGATACGCGGCCAAGCTTTTCTACTTCTATCAGAGAAACACTGAGAGACCGTGGTGACAATTGGATACGAAAAGGAATGCGATTGAAAGCACTTTGCACCATACTGGTGGCTACGCGGGGAAGAAATAGAGTAAGAGACAGGCGTGTTTTAAAGGGTGGGAGCTCGACGAGAGAACCTTTTTGTTTCAACCAGAAATCCGGAGAAAAGACAGGAGAAAGACGTCAGTGGGTGAAGCAAACGTCATAGGTAAACGGAAACCGCCGTTTGGTGACTTCCGTTTGCTTGCGTGGTTGATGAAGTTTGACGCCGAGGAAGAGAGCGAAAGGGAGAGAGTGGGGGTGCCAGCATAGTAGCTGCTAAGTACAAGCAGCACAAGTAAGGATTGCTCTTTAATAGACAGGAGGGAACGGATATTCGCATCTTTCGGTGTCTTTCTGCGGACAGCCGAAGTTGCACCTTCATCAGCGAAAGGCTAAGTGAATGTTTTCAATCCGCACACGACGAATGGTTGTCTCTTTTAGACGAGCGATGTGCTGGAGGTCGTTACCCTACCTGTTGCTTCATACACAGCTACACGTCATCATCCTCCTTCAAGAGATCTGATCAAGTCAGTAGTCTACAGATTCGATTTCCTTTTCTCTCTATCTACAAAAGGTTTGGCCCGGCGAGCGACGACGGGCGGCGCGGGCCACCCTCCCGCGAGGCAAGTAAGGAATCAGCGGTTGTCAACAAAGCGGTGATAGAGAGAATTTTTCACTTTCCGAAGTGAACCGCTGCTTTCTGATTTGACTTGCGGAAGCCAAGCACGAAGCCCACGCCAGCGAGCAATCAGAGAGAGACTGGGGCTCCGACGTCTGACTCGGAGGAAGCAAGCGTAACTGCCACTAAGGGCATTCGGCTGGAGTGAACGAGCTTCGTAGAATACTGAGTTTCACGTTTTTCTTGCTTCCGACTTCAGTCAATTGACACGAGAGAGAGTAGAAGAACTTGGAATGATGAATGGAAGGGACAATAGCACGTAGTAGACTCAAGCCCCCTGACTCCACCCAGCAGGCTGACGACGGGAAGTAACGCTGCGTAAGGTGGCTCGACAGAAACCGGTGTTTCCTCTGTTCTCTAGAGTCAAGACCGGAGAAGTGTCAGAGTTCTGCAAGGTGTTGTGGTATGTGCGGTGCAGGTGGCCACAAATCCAACCGATAATGGACAGGGTCAGGGCGGTGTCGGCTACGTGTGCTAACCTGAGGACAAGGCGGAGTCCGGTGACTGCCCTCCCGGTCCTTTACAAAGTTTCTTTTCAAGGCGGCAGTGACCATACGCCATTCTACGGACAACAAGGGGAAAAGCACGCCTCGTCTTATGTCGTGCGCTCGCGCGAAGGTAGAGGAGTCGCTGCGCTTCTCGACAGCTGCCCTGGGCTGTTCTGACGACTGGTGTTCTGTCGTGACCGGACAAGTGAATCTCCCCCGCCAAGAGACTTTCTGGAGTCCTCTTTTTTCTGTGACGTTCTAGACAGGTAAAGGGTGTTCGATAGGTCAGCGGTTCTTCCTGTTTTGCCGTTGACTTTCAGCTCTTTGCCGCTTCGATTGACGGCCCGGCTTACAGGGTACAACGAGTCACGGAATTCTGTTCGGCTTTAGTAGTCTAAGAGGTTCCTGCCGAGTACTTTCCCTGCTAGGAAAACAGTTGCAGGCCCCCCTTAGATTTGTCAGATGCAATCAGATGCAGCAAGTATCAGGTCTACTCCTTGTGTTTGCTTTGTCATGCTAGAAGCAGACAAGCTCAAGCTTCTTCCTGAAGCTGTTTTCTGCCTGAACCAAAGAACAGATACCCTTTTCTTCGCATTTGGAAATCTGACTCTTGGCTAGGGAAACGCCCTGGCGTTCTGTATTGCTGGCACTTGCTCGCAACGAATAGGCTGACTTCCACACTGCAACGGAAAAACTAAAGGTCATGAATCTATACCATCGACGAAGAACCTCGTGCTTTCTAAGTGAACATCTCAGCTGAGTCCCATCAGCTGCAGTTGGAGAGGTTCTGTTTCTTTGAGGGCAAGGGAGTACAGAGAATGCCAGCCTGCATGGAGGAGAGAATGAGCGTGTCAGTTTGCATCTTTGGAAATTTCGCACCTTCGCTTAGTAGCGCCTGTGAGGCCCCGTGAGAAATCGCTATCGTTTCCCCACCCCAGTGCCATTTTTGAATCTGTCTCTGTCAGACAGTATGGTACGGTGTGAAGAAAAAGCCCGGCAAAGCAGAGCCCGAACGTCCCCTTGTGTCGTGTGTACTGCCGATGTATCCAGCGACGAAAAAGATGTAGACTAGAGTTTACCCGGATCGCTTTCAAACAGGATTTAACTTTCTCCTCATGGCATTCATCCTAAGATCGTTTCTTGGCTTGTCCACGGTTGGCTCGAAAGGGTTGGTGTGCCAGGGGGAGTGCCTTGCTATCGACAAACGACAAGGACGGCCCTTCTCTGCAGCTGTCGTAAGATAGCTGCCGTATGTCGAGAAAGCTCTCCAAAAGCAAGCTAATCGGAGTCCTGAAGTAGAGCGGAAGAACAGAAACCATGGACGTCCCTTGGGTAGTATCCTGTCCCGTTTTTTACAAGCTGCTTCAGAATCAAGGTGAACCAGAGCAACCACTGACAGTCCACTTAGAAAGGTAGACATGCGGCAAGCAAATTCGCACAAGTCACTTCGACACCCATGGAGCTCTGCGAGGTAACACCTGTGCTATAATCCCCGCCTGCTGAAAAAGGCAGACTGTTGAGAAGTTATCGGATGACGTCATTGCTGTATTGATTACAGAAGAAGCTCGGCGAAGGCGATTAATGAAGCGGAGGGACGAGTTAGAACGGCAGGCAAGACTGCCACGACGGCTGCAGCGGTACCTCAGCCCTGCGCAGTAAGGCTACAGTACTACTTTTTCGGTATTAATAGAAAACGAGGTGAAACAAGTTCACTGTAATAAGCACTATAGAGAAACCTATTCATGACAATGGGCTGCAACATAGGTGTGCTGTAACGGTGCACCTTAGCTGATTCTTCCTATAGGAGTGGGTCCTAGTAAAAGCAAAGAAACACTGGTTGACTGACAGCTCAACCGCAAAAGTCCGAAGCATGAACAAAGGCTTGTACAGCGTATGGGTGGCTAGCAGCTAGGATTACACCTTGGAAAGACTCTAAGCTCAGAAGCAGACATGCTTTTACTCAGGCTTAGCATGCCCTATTTGTTCGGGCGAGGGAGACAGGGCTTGAATCTCAGGCTTGTGACACTTGACAATCCAGTTGGCGCCGAAAGCATACGACGGAGATTCTCTTTTCTTCTTCTTTTCTGTTTTCTTAATCCCTCACTTCGAAGGAGACAGAGCCAAGGAAATCACTCGGTGAAAACGAAGGAAGACATGGTAGAGTTTCCGAAGAAGGCCTTACAACCCGAGAGCATCGCAAGAGCTTTTGCGGCTCGTCTATATGACGCCCAAGTGTGAGTTAGCAAGTTTCATCAGCAGCCCAGTTTGCTCGCTGGTGTACGGTTTTCCAGGGAAAGAAACGTTCTCTAATTCATAAACGAGTACCTCAAAGACTGCTTCCCACCTGCTGCCGCCCCCACACGCACGGCAGAGAAACATCGCGGCGACACTCTACGCGTCTTCACGTCACCACCCGTGTGTCTATTTCTCGATGTCAAAGCCACGGCCCTCCTTGTAGCAGGGGAGCCTCGCCGCGCATGCCCTTTGTTACCGGACGAGAACTGCGGGTATGCTCTTCAGATTACCTCCCGAGCAGCACCTTGAAGTTTCTCTTCGAGGGAGTGGACTTGTCTGCTTGTTAACTGGCGGTCTCATTGCCTTTAAATCAACATATATACGTTATGCCACACGCAGAGGAGGAGAGCGTTCAGCCCGTGCCTTTGTGGCTTCAGTGGGAATGCCCCCGTCTGCGGCGAGGGGCCTTTTGAGGGGACCGCACCTCTCCATACTAATGCGACAGCGTAGGCGGTTTAGCCAAGGACAGTCCGACCGTTGCCTGTTCTTCACTATGGTCTTTCTGTACATTTCGCATGGGTCCGTTTCATTCTTCTGCCTCCTTTCCACACCTCCATCTTACTCGGGAAAGGACCAACTTCTATGGCTTTCCTCTTAACGGCATCGCATGTGATGGATCGTCAGGCAAAACTGTTGGGAAGAAATCTCAACAGAACTGCTTGACGGGTCACTACAGCTCACAAGGCGTTACTGTCGGGAGGCAAGTAAGGAGAACCGGCAGTGAATGGATAAGATGGTCGTCGATTCGGCTTCTGACATACTGAGGACCAGGAGTCGTTGGTGACAGTGTCCCTTCTTCCCTTTTATCCGCGTATACGTACAGAAGAAGAAGAATTGAAGCAGAAGACAGGGGAAGTGAAAATACCGGGACGGAGCCAAGAAGGGTCGTTCTCAGAAAAGTGCACAATGACGTCTGGATGTAGAGCGAGGCCATGCACGGAAGGAGAGGAAGATCAACACGTCTTTAGAAAAGACAAGCAAATTATGACCGACCCTCCCTCTTGCATGTGTTCGGTTTGCTCCTATGCCCCACTACCTGCACCGATAAACTACCGTTACTCCGCTTTCGATAAATACAACACCTTTTAGTGTGGAGAAGAAAGGCCTCGCTCGAAATACATTTCAAGCATCGGAGTCTGACAAGCACGGAGTCGCGTGTTTGAGATGAGAGAGAATAGATTCTCTTTCTTTCCTTCCCCTAGCCTTTTCCAGGTATTTTCGTGTTCTTGATGTTGCGTCTATATCGTGAAGAAGTCGCAAGTAGAAAGATCGCTCTCAGTCTTGCCGGATGGGAGACGTTACCCAGACGGTAGAAAACGAGACAAGCCCTAAAGCACAGGGCCCCCAGAGCAAACAGGTTTCTCAGGAAGAGATAGGTGTAAGATTTTCTACTTCAATTCGTGCCAAGACTGTCTGTAGCTCGGTCGAGCGAATCTTCTCACTTGCGTCTGTGTGGAATATGATGTTCATCCACCTCCTCTTTTGACGCTTAAGCCAAGGCTTTTTTGTGTGGTTAGACACAAAAGGAAAATGCTTTTGGGCATATCGCAAAGGTGAGAAAGACTGTCATTTCCATGGATTTCTTGATCAGCTTCATCTCCGACATGCTCCTTTCACGTCATCATTCACGCAAGTCTCCTCCTGGTAGCAGACCATGGTGTGTTCCCCTCGCATTGAGGCGCGCGCCTGAATGGTCGAGATTTCTTTTGCTGGCAGACATTTCCCGGAGTCTTTCTTCTAGATGCTCTCTAGGATGACTTGTTTCTTCATAGTGTGTTTAACTAATAGAAAGGAAGAGACGGCACCGGAAAGCGTGTGTCTGTCGTTCTTTTCTTCTTGTTCGACTCCCCCTGTAAGCTTGAGTCTGCCTGCCAAGTACAAAATCTCCTAAGTCCCGACAAATACTCGATTAGGGGTCCAGATTAGACCAGACAAGAAGCGTCTTCTAGCTTCAGTTTGCTGCGTTCCCGCAAGCCGTTGTGTGTTCTGCTTGTACTTCAAGAAGTCTGGGTCGGAGTTGAAAAGCCTTCGGAAAGTTCCCCACCACCACCCAGACATCAAGCCTCTACGGAGAAGTGAGGGAGTAGACTCAAGAGAGAGAGCGTCTGGGTATAGTTTGCTTTGCTGTCGTGTACAGAGAGGTGGGGGGAGCGGCTTGCAGAGCGAGACTTTCCCACAGCCGGAGAGAACCTTCACTTACCATCTACTACAAAAGCAGACTGATGCAGGTGCAATAGATCACCACACTAAAACAGATAGTTCAGGTGTTTGCTCGCAAGACATCAGACTTGAGAAGTGACTTTAATGAAGAGCAATGAACAGGGGGGGGGGGTGCCCGCTTTTTGGCTCTGGAGAGGCTTTAGTTCACTGTGGATAAAGTTTTATCAGACATCCGGGCCTGGCGATAAGGTAGTTGCGAGGGAAACTGTAACGTGAACTTGCCGGAATCGGGTAGCCTTTATGAAATGAAAGTGAAAGTCTCAAGAAGGACAAGATTCCTTTCAGGAATCCTTCGATGTTAGGATGGTCACTACGAGTCGATAGCTGGTGGATCGACGGCTTGACTTCACTGCTGTTCGAGGTCGCGCTGCTGCTGCCGCTCTCCCGGGTGTATGTACACCGCGAGCTGAGCTGAGCTGCTCTAGCCGCGACACCACCAGCCAACGACGGATGTGTCTCCTTTTCCGCCTTATTTCTCTAGTTGCCTTTTTGACAAGCCTTCCTTCTATTCCGTGCTCGAAGAAGCAAGTATCCGTTATCGCATACCTAGGGGTCGCTCACGCAAAGTCGAGTGTTTGCCTGCCTCTGCCCTCTCACCTTGGGACAACTACAGCTAGTCAGCTTGCACGCATTTCCGGGCCCACATACATCAGCAAGACAGACAGGCAACAAGACAGGGCTAAACACGATAAGGAGAAAAACAACTAGAGTTTCCAAAGCTCATACTATGGAAACTAGGCCTCCTTCCCTCCTCTTCTTCTCCATGACCCCTTGGGTGAATCGTCGTGCTCTTTCATCGAGTGAAGATATCCATCAGCTAGCAAGCCTACTCGTTTTCTACCTTCTGCCACTCTAGCAGCACAGGTGTATGCACAAGATCTCCAGCTGTTCACCCGACCGTAGAGAAACGTTGATCTTTGTCTGCATCTTGTCCGCATCGCCTTTTTCTTCTTGTCGTTTTCTCTCTGATGAAGGCTAGCTACGGTCTTTCCAGCATCTGTTCACCTAGCCCAATCTTTGTTCTACCGGTCTCTCCTTCCTTCTCCTCGCCCCTCTTCGTCTCTCCTTTTTCAAGGAAAGTAGGGTTCGTAGCGAGACTTAGAGAAGAGACCTTCGATCGTTCGAACACTTCTAGTGACACTCTACAATCTCATTCTGTTTTGTCAACGAGAAAACTATTACAAACCCCCTCATTTTCACCTGGTGTGCACTCGCGAAAAACTCGCTGCTGATTCCTTCTACCCGGGTGTACATACAGCCGGCTGAAGACATTTGCTATCTATTCTCTTCTCTGATCTTGGCGGTCCTTCACTCTAGCTTCTGAAGTTCTTGTCTCTCTCTTCGCTCTCTTGTTTCCTACACTTTTCTGTCATCTCTCACTACGCATCTCTTTCATACTTTTTCGCTTTTCTCCTAAAATCCTTGAGATTTCGCCTTTTCCTAGATGATTCTCCTTCTTGATGACAAGGCAGTAGAATTCCACTTTCTTCTTCTCTTTTCGCTTTCTGTCCGTGCAGAGAGCTCCTGTCTCCCGATCGGAATCGATTGCTAGCCGTCATCTAGTTCATATGTCTCTATCTTTTCTTCATCTCTCTGTCAGGCGCGCTCTCAACAACTCTTCTCAGTCTGTCTCCCATGTGTAGATCTTCTTTAATACAGCTTCTATCCAAGCAAGCACCTCAATAGAACTTTCTCCTTCTCTTCTCCTTGTTATTTCTATCCCTCGCGTATTTCCGTCTTTTCAAATATCTGATTCTTTCTTTGTTTGCCCTTCTCCTCATCTCTTTTTTTTCTTCTCCTCTTTCTTTCAGCTATTTCTCCTCACGTCTTCTCTCTCTACCAGTAGGACATTCATCATATCGTGGCTGGCAGGAAAAATCGACTCCGTTGTCCTTCATCTACACTAGCCTGAGCTAGCTACCCTTCTCTCTTGAATCGATATCTTCTGTGCACACGGATCGAGACATATCGATTGAGAGCTATCACCCGCATCTCCGAGCTCTCGCTTTACCACTTTAACCAAGTCGTTTTCCT
>NW_027154317.1:0-228 GCF_002600585.1 Cystoisospora suis
TCTTCTCTTTCTTCATAGCTGGGGGTCTATGGCGCAGGCCTCTCTTCTTATCTTTCTCTTGGATGAATCTTAGCCTATCTTTTAACATACACAGATTAAAGATAGAGAGGTCACTTTTAGATACACTGGTAGACAGACAGGAGAAAGTCGAGGGATAGAGACGTGTCTCCTTGCCTGTTGCTCTCCATTCTTCGAGTTACCTATCTGTCTAGCTATTTGTATGTCTAG
>NW_027154317.1:667-836 GCF_002600585.1 Cystoisospora suis
TATATATATAGACAGATAGATATGGATCTGTTTCATCTTCTTCCTTAACTCGCTTCTCCTCTTCTCTCTGTGGGTTGTCTGCTTCCTTTCTATAGACATCTTTGCATGTAGATGAAACACTCGGCGTAGGCAATAGACAAGTAGATACGTATGTGGATTCACTTATGTG
>NW_027154318.1:0-22369 GCF_002600585.1 Cystoisospora suis
GGGGGGAAGAGAGAGAAAGAGCCGCAGTAGTGGGAGACGTCTCCCTCCCTAGATTGAACTCCTTGTTGCCGGAGACATACAGCGAAAAAGGGGAGAAGGGACCTAATTTCCGTCCGTCGATACTCGAAGCTGTGGAGTGGCACACTGCAGACCGCTAATTCCATTGGACGTAGGAAGGAGGTCTTGAAGTTCTGCTTTTTGATACAGGCTGAAGTCCGTGGACGTAGTCAACCCCGATGCGATGGCTTGACGCCCACTTCTCTTGGAGGTGTCCCATGGGCGTTAAATTGTTGCAGCGTCCATACTAGATGCTGGCTGAGAAGCCAATAACAACTCAAAGGCCAGACACAAGTTCAATTCCACGCGCCTGTCCTCGAAGACCTACTGTGCCCTGCAGGTGTCATCAAGCTGAATGGATCTACTCGCCAGACGCTGTTCCGGTCAGAGAGAGTGCCTTCGCTTGCCATAAACTCCGACGCTACTGCCCGAAGGACGGAAGAACTGGAGCCCTCTTTTTTCCGAGAAGAGGCCGGGGCGGTAAACTCCTTGCGCGGTTTCTAACAAGGAGCCGCTGTGCTAGTCTCTCCGGTCCAAGCGTTGTGTCGGGAATCGGGAAACCTGCTGTTCGTGGAAGACGGTTCCCCTCTCCAGTCCGAGGAGAAAATTCTGGGCAGCGTCGCCGTCGAAGGCAGTGACTGTTTATCAAATAAAGCACGACTTGTGAAAATCTTGCACCTGTATTACATCGGCATTTGTGAACCCTTGAGTTCTAGTTGTCCATGATAGCCACCGGTACCTGGGCGTGTACGGACGTCTTCGTGCGGTTATCTGATCTAGTGTCCAGGGCCACTTTATTGCTCTGTCTTAGCAGTCTCGAGGAAGGGAACAGTTTAAAAGTGTCCCACTGCGGGAAAATTTTCTTCCGATCTGGGCGAGTGTAGCTCGTCTTGAGAAGAGGCATTGTCGGTCCTGCAGGGACGTGCGCACGAGGGATTGCTGCCGACCGCACAGGGCACTCCCTTAAGCGGACTCCGCTCAAAAGGCAACTTACCCCAGTGTACGCCCTCCAGCCATTTGCCCGTCTAGTAGTAGAAACGGACTGTATCGTGTTCCTCTCCCTGTGCACCCTTCGTACACAGAACTAGTCTTGACGTGCAGCTTGGCGTAGAGCCGCAGAGGTCCATGGTCTGTTTCGAGTACTCTGCCGGCAACGAGCTTGCTGGGGGGGAGCAGAGCTACATTTCTTTGACTGATAAAATATATTAAAGCATCTCCACAATTCATCGGAATCTAACTTACTAAACACTGCCGGACCGAACACGCAAACGTCACTCAGTCCGTCTACATACGCATGCCACGCTGCTTCGTTGAATACAGGATGGAAAGTCAGGCGCAGTTTTTTTCCACGCGGACACGGGACTCTTTGAATTTACTGAAAGGTCAATGGAAAAGGACGAGTCTTTACCGTGGACACGCTTGCGTCTCTCCTGCCCCTTCAACTCTACCGGTTTTTCCGCCTTCACACGTAGTGTCTGTATCTCCCCCGCCAGCTGGAGGACTCCAAGGGGGAGACCCCGGAGACGAAAATACCATAGGGACGGCAGTAGTTGCCTCCGCGTCTTCGTCTCCTTCTGTGGAAGGACTGTCTGTATTGACCGAAGTGAAATTTTCAATACGGGCATGATTATTACTGGCATAGAACGCTTTGGAATTTCTTGCTTCCAGAGAATCACACAAGCCGTCAGCCGCTGTACCGACGTTAGAAAACGAGGGCGAAAAGGAAGAGACTGTGGAGAAACCGGAACGGGGTGGGCTCGGCGTTTCATTATAAATGTACGGAGGAGGCAGCAGTAAGCGGGACAGGCATGCGGGTGGCGGAGGCGGAAGGTGCACAGGAACAAGCCCGGGTGAGGTCCACCTGACTGGCCAGTCAGTTTTTCTGGGTAAGCATGTCACAGGAGTCCTCACTGGAGAAGAAACAGAACCACAGTGGCCGTGACACTCCAAAGAACGAAGTGTCCGCAAGGCGTCGCGATACCGGCGAGGGGAGAAGTGCGGATGTGTACGGTCAGACGAAAGCCCTTCGTCCCTGTATCTGCTTGAGCGAGAGGTCCACCTTGCATCTGACAAATTCATAGCTCTCCTGGATGAGCCCAGCTGTCCCAGACGTCGGATCAAGGAAATTTTTCTCCGTGTGAGCGGGTCAAGCTTACAGGCCTCGCTTGAGGAGAAGTTGACCTCCACAGACTTGTGCTGCTGTTGTCTGCAGGGGGCTACTCTGTTGCCCGCGCTCCTTGTATGCTGGCTGAGGCAGGCCTGTCTACCCGAAAGCTGCCGCTGCCTATGGTATTTTGAATATTCTGAGTGCCTCTCTGGTGTTGATCCCAGCTCTCGCCAGTCAGTTGCCTCATGTGAGAGACAAGGTGAATCCCAGCTGTAGGGAGACCCCCACCTCTCACACTTCCTGGTATCGCCGTGGCCCCAGCATCGCATCCTTGTCCGATCGGCTTTGCCGCAGTGTTGTGGGGTATATGAGCTGGTCGGAAGATCGCCTACAAACCTCCTCTTCTCTTTACTATTCTGTAGAGAAGCCTCTCGTGACAGCTGCTCCCGTGGAGAACGACAGAAGTGTTGTCCCCATTCGCGTATCTGCTTTGAGCTGTTTCTAGAAGCTCTTTCTAAGGCGGACACGTCTGTGTAGCAACATGGTTGCAGACAGGCCGCTTCCCCCCTTGACATCTCTTTCTTTATAGCGTACAAGGATTGGAGCACAGCAGGCAGTGTTAGCGAAGGGGGACAGGATGGAAGCGTGGGGTAGAGAAGCGACAGGGCCGCTCCTCGGTGTAGCCGAGCTTGGGCGTCTCGCGAAAAGCACCGCAGAGCCTCAGAGAAGTCGTACAAAAGAGCAGACCCGTCAGAAAGCAGAAGAAAGAGGAACCTGAGGACACACCCCGAAAGGCACAGGAAAGGGGAATCATGCCGACCTGAGTCAGCATGCTCTCCTGCAGTTAGAAGTCATCAGTGAGCCGAACAATACACGAATCCAGCACGGTTGACAACGTCGTGTTCTTTTGAGAAAAAGAACAGACGCCACGGAGTGGAAAGAGAAACCACACGGGTCAGTATGCAGAGGGCGGCCTCAACTAGCTGTTCTCATGTAATCCAGCGACAGTGTATAGTGTGTGAGGGTGCTTACAGTGTGTAACGCCGCTTACCCCCTATCGTAAGTTTACAGTTTCGTGTCTTGCAAACGCAGCTCAATGGATCAACATGGGCCCAATGTGCGACCGCGGAAAGAGTGCCACAAATGCTTTTTTCGCGTTTGCTAATCAGTTCCTTTTTTCCATACTTGTTTTGCCTGTCTGACTCAGCCTTCAGTATAGCCTGCCCGTCCTTCTCGATCCGAAAGATCTCCTGTACCCTACGGAGATCGATCAGGACGAACGCGCCTTCTTCCAGAACCAGCCCCAATCCGCGGCGTTCCCTGCGCGACCGTTCTTTTTCTTCCCGGTGCATGTCGGGCTCTGATTCGCCTTCAGGATCCAAGTAGAAAAGCTTCACCTGAACAATCGGGGACGAGGTTTCAGCAACCACCAAGGCCGGAGGCGTGCGGCTTGGGTCCCCGCAGTTTCGCCACGCACTTCTTCCGTTTGGAATAGGGGTGCTGTCACGCCGGATCTTTCCCTTTTGTTGCTTGTGGCATCGGCAACAGTCAATGGCCTCGGATGCTGTATCCGAAGCTGAACGCAAAAAAAACACTGAAACGAAAACCCGGGTTCTACTATAGGGTTAGCAAACCACGTACAGTACTGCTGCTCTCTCATCCACCCTTATTCTTGATGTGAGGCGCGGTGGGGTCCTTTTAAAGATCTGAACCCTGGGAAGGTTGTGGAATAACCAGCCGAAACTGTACTAAGGCTGTAGGCCTGACCTACAGATATCCGGTGGGTCGTTGCGGTGGGTACGTTTTTTGTTGTCATCGGAAGCACGGAGCAGGGAGGAGCGAAACTCTTGCAGACGAGTCAGCAGCGACACTGAGGTAGCCAGCGGCTCTTGGGAGAGCGCTCCTCTGACCACCTTGAGAGACTCTGTCGCTCGGCCGCTAATTAGTTGGGGGTCCTTACCAGGTGAAGTCGTGAGGGCAGAAGGCGTGCTACAAATGCTGCATATCGGAGGAGAAGGCGTTGAGCAGTCTTCCTTGGCAAATGAAGAAGCAGAGAGAACAGTCTTACACCCTTGGCCTGGCTTAAGTGACCCGCCCATGAGCAGCCTTGCTGCCGGAGGGGCGGTGTCACCAGCAGTTTTGTCGTAGGTGCCAGCGGAAAGTGCCAAGGAGTTCAAGGAGGCTGGAGTGGGGAAGGCGTAGATCACTCCCCTGTGCGTTTGAAGGCAAAGTCCTGTAGCAACGATGCGGCGATGTGCCACAGCTAGCCTGTGAAAATAGGGCACAGGAGCGTGCTCGGCGACGCAGGATTTCAAAGAAACGGAGACGATGAGACCCCGGAGTTAACAGAACTACAGTGAGCCCTGGATTCGCTACCGTCTCGTCGATGACGGATGTCTTGGCCCGCTGCAGCGACCCAAGAAAGACACTCTCGGAAAAGATACAAAAAGACCGAGTCGTACTGAGAAAGACCGCAGGCTCACCCGGTGAACTGAATTCTCTCGAGGACACTCGACCGGCCCGTTGTGATGCCAGGGGCTCGTGCGATTACAGTTTCCATTGACCTCACTTTCCACTGAGCTACAGGCCAAAACAAAGGGTCTCTAGTCCTGCAAGGTGGGAAAAATTGTTGGACCCGTGCCTTGCCTCCAGTGTTTTCTCTCCTTCGGTTTGCTTCTTGGGTTTTGCTGTCAGAACCAGTAGACTGGACCGAAGAACCCCTCCAAAGGGTGACACAGCCATCTCTTTGAAGTGTCGCGAAGCCATGCTCCCAGCGGAAAGAGGGAAACGGAGAAACATGGCAATAGAAGGCAGGTGACGCCTTCAGAGAAAGAACCAGTTGAACGTCTTCGAGCAGGGCATAGTTCCAGAGAAGGAGTAGATCTGGTGACAGAGAAGCCCAGGTACTGAGAATCCGCGAACAAAACAGCCAAAAAGTTCCAGACTTTCTACCAAGATGGTACTTGTTTCGAGAAAAGTGTAGTCCTGTGTGGCCACCTGCAATCATCGTTTCCTGCGTATCACCGAAGGAGGGCCTGTCTTGCGACCCCGGGGTGGAGTCCCCCTTTTTCGTCCCCGTCTTCTGTATCGCAGTACCTGCATTTACCTTCTGGGTTGTAGTACAACGACTTGACAGATGGGCATCCGATGACGTTTGGTTTCGGAGAAGACGCGGCTCATCCTTCTCAGCTCGAACATGTGCACAGCACGTCCTGATGCGGCCACTAGTACCGGTGTCTCTCCATTTCCACTGCTTGTGTTTTCTCCAGCTAGTTCTCTTTGATCTGATGCCTGCCCCAGACTACACAAAGTCAGGGGGGCTTCCCCAAGAGGCACAGATCTGCGGGGAACCGGCGAGGAAGGCCGGAAATGATGTTCAAACCGAATCTGCCTGTCTATCCTGCTGCAACTACACTCCCTCCGGTTTACAGCCACTGTCTGTCTCGCGCCATGGGCACAACATCGGAAAGTGGGAGAACCATGCTGCCCACACTGCCGAGGAGCAGGGCACGGAACGACCCTGCATGGGTGGAACAGATTCGTCTGTTTTCTGAGAATTCCTCTCGGCGTCTGCTCGTGGGCACTTGCCTCCCGAAAAAGAGAGTGCTGGCGTATAGCTGCTGGAGAAGCCGATGTATGCTTCACGGTCCCTTGTTTCCTGCTTGATTTGGGAGGTGGAGTTGAAGTTTGTTTCTCTTTTAGGACAGCGGGAGAAAGAGAACACGCCCGTGCGTAGAGGCCGCTGTACGAACGTGGTTCGGGGTTTGCGAAAGCAGAACATGATCTGCCTCGGCGCACGCGGTGGTCTGACCTGGTCGGTCCGCCGAATCTGCGTGATGCTGAGGCTTCTGCGCCTCGACTGAGGCACGCTACACATTTCCTGGCGCCTACGATCTTCGGAAGTTGTTCTTGGACCTTGCAAGTCCCGCAAGTGTTCGACCGACAGAGAGGGGCACTGGAGCGCGAACGGCCCTTCTCTGGGGGCAGGCTGGTCTGCCAATATCTTCCACGGGGTGTTAGAGCAGACTGGAGCAGTGGAATTTCAGAGTTTGTCGGCGATCGGCCACCGGATGTCGGCCTGGAGCAACGTGAGGTCAGCGGGCGAGCATCATAACCCTGAAGACGTTCTGGCCTAATACGAGGACAGCGCCCTTCACTTTCGTGCTGGGGATGAAAAGGACAATCGGAAGCTTCGATTTCAATTTGACCGGCTGGGGGCCTCTGATCGGAAAGGAGGACACTTCGTGAAGGAAGTGGACATGAAGGAGATGAAGAGCGAGGACGCCGAGAAACGTAGCCAGCGCATTGGCCAGCCCCCGGGTGGCCAAGGGGACAACCAGGGGCCGGGCTAATTTTCCGGTCATGCCGACCCGGGCTCTGTTGAGTCGCTTCCGTATTTGCGACATGTAGCGGATAGGAGCAGGTTCTTGTATGCGTGAACGAAAATGACGGAGGTGGAGGGAGAAGAGCTAGCGCTGAGACTGGGCCCAAGCCGGGGTGAAAGAGAAGAAGATACCTGGCACAGAGGAACTGGACACAAGAAGAAGGAAAATGAGGGTTCATACCCGGTAAGAAGGAGGAAAGAGTCGGGGACGCACAAGCTGTGAGAGAAGTGCACGCGAAAACGGCACTTCGCAGCCACTTGGCGGGTGACTCGATTCGATCTCTCCAGTCCCAGTCTCGTATCCCCAGTTCAAGGACGGGAAGTCCGGCTATATCTGTCCGGCTCATATGCACTCGGCCTTTCGAAGGGACCAATCACTCCTCTGCGAGTGCTGACGTTTAACACTTCGTGAATGGTGTGAGCCAGTTGAGCCGGTGTTGTACGGGCGAACGCACCAGCGGAATCAACGAGACCTTAATATCAGACATCTCAAGGAAGTCACACACAGGGATTGCAGGGCCCCTATGAGGAAACCGATGACCCTCGGGGCTGATGCGAAAGTATAAAAATGCGTTTTGGAGAAGCTGGCAAACTACGCAGCTGAAAGAGGTCCAGTTGCATCCAAGGCAAAGGAAATCGTCACACTTGCGTTCTCTCTCCAGGGTTCCACATTTACCTGTTTTGAGTGAGGAAGAGAATATAGACATGGCCTCTTTTGTTTCCGACAGCTGCGGTTCTTCCGTCCTCGGCTACAGCAATTGTCCGACACCTGTCGGCAGAATCACAGAGGTCATCGCTGTCTGGCTGGGGCGTCTCCCTGTCTGTTCGCGCGTTCTTTTTTGCGGGTCCGCACCAGCTGCCAGCGAGACCTCGCCCAACTCGGCGTTGAGGCTGCTGATTTTTCTTGGCTGGCGGGAGATTCGACAACGGACTCCGAGACAACGGGCACAACGGCCGTCCGCGGGGCACCCGAGGGATACTGCGGAACGGGTTCAGGTGAAACGAGCCGATCAGCCCAGTGTCATCTTGAAAGGGAAACAAACAGGAAGCCTCAAATACACAAGCCCACGTGAGCTCCGATATTATGCATGATGCACACTTCTTAGCGTACTTCTCGTCCTGGCGAGCGCCTTCAGTAACATGTGTCCGCAGGCGCTCTACGGTACCAACGAAAAAGACATCTCCGTCACAGGCATCGACTGTAGGACCCTGTGATGTCAATTCCCTCTAGCGTCTTCATGTGTAAGACAACAACGGAAAGCACCGTCAAGGTCGATCGCTCGGAAGTCTGCGACGAAGCAGGACTAAAACATCAGATTCTCGGGCACGGTGAATAGCAGCCAGCGTCATGTGTTCGCAAACGCAGCTCGCAATGGTCTCCTCCCTACACGAGATGAAGGTAAGGCGTGTAACCGTACCTGGAACTCTTGTCGCGGACCCCCAGATCGGACCCTTCATTCCCGTCAGGTGACATTTGCTTGGAGTTCGCCCCTCCATGCTGATCAGTTCATCCTAGGGCTAGTCCTTCCCGCACACCGATGTCGATACGTTCCGATATTCGTAAGGGCAGATGGCCCCCGGCAGGCTTTCATTTGCTGGGTAATTTTTTTTCTGAAAAGTCCCCAACTGGCTGCAGAGTCGGCTGGAGAAGCGACCTCACTCGACCTGGTTCCGCGAGTGCAAGTTTTGTCTGCTTGCTTTCTTGGGAAGGGGCGACCGACAATCGGACGAACTGCGAAGATTACCTGATGGTTGCCGATGCCACAGCTACCAAAGAAAGTCTTCAAAGGGGTGCCGTGATCATAAGCATGGAGACCCGCATCGACTTAGACATTCGGAGCTGCGCTGCTAGCATTTCTTTTCCCTCCGGGCTCGCCGGAATGAGCGAAGCGGATGTACCTTGTTTTCAGATCACTGCAAGCCACGTTGCCATGGTTGCAGTGTTTAGGAGACAAGAACCAGCCACCTGCTTGGCCACAGTTCGGGTCTGCACAGGCTTTGGTGAAGAAACTCACACATTGAAAGTGTACAGTCGAGAGGCGTCAGCATAGTGCAGAGCCGTCCGTAAACGCATTGATGTTGGCTCGGAGTGACCAGGAAGGGACCACATGCAAATCTATCCTCAACTTTTATCAGCACCGGGCTGCGTCGCTCTGTCGCCCTTCAACCATCATCCGTACCGCAGAGCGAGAAATCAAAGCTGTGCCTTTGCTGCGAGCTCAGAGAGCGAAAAACGTCGGATCCAAGTACCGCTGTTCGCGCTACAAGGGCCACTACAAGTGACCGGAGAATTATCTCACAGGCTCTGTTCCCTGGGTCCGAGACAGGAAGGGACGCATCCTTACGGTGTTTCGAGTGTAGGCTGTCCGGGAGGCCTGAGGCACTCATCAGCTGTCTTCTTGGCGGACTGTATACGCAGCGTCCCGCGGTGTGTAGGGGCGGAAACACCGGCAACCGAAACAGGGGGCTTTCCTCTGAGGCCTCCGTTCACCGGTACACACGCCGAAAGCCAGCGACTTCTCTGTGGTCTGTGTGGGGCAAAACGTGTACAGCCCCGCTATTTACATGAGACAGGCCCTTCCTCCTGAGACAGGGATGATCATGAAGCCGGGCCGCACTTTCCCCCTCGCCTAGGGGAGAGAATACTTCCAGGCGTTCTTCTCGAGGCGAGGGGGTTTACAGCCAAGCCTGGTCCTGAACTGAGGCTCCACTGCGGACTGCCACTATAGTGCCGTCACGCGAGAGCGATGAATCTTGACTGGCTGAGCAGCGATCCTGTCTGCCTTAACTAGGCACCCCGTGACCCCATTTGCCGAACCTGGCAAACTAGGAGAGCCCAAGAGATCCGGGCTGGAAGTTGAGAACACAGCGATGTCGGAGCAAGTCACGGGGAAGGACACACGACGATGGGCCATTCCTTGACCGCAATCCCGACATCCACATACTGGGCAGAGATTGCAGACTCGACTATCTAGCCTGCGAGATTCGCAACTTTTCCGCTGTAAGCGAGGCGCACTCCCGAGACTGCCTGGTCTCTACCGGACACCGGTGCCCGACGCAGGAGATGAATTGCCTCCACTTGTACAGAGTCGATGAACGCTGTCAGATCATGTGTCTCACCGCCGGATCCCACCGTCAAAATTACTTGGTTGGAACACCACACGAAGCCAGTCAGCGCTGATACTCTCCTGATGGGCAAGCCAACAGATGAGAAAAAGCCCATAGGTGGTTTCGTGGCCACAAGCATTTGATGCAAGGCTGCGGTGTGTTAGGCGCAGTGACAGTCCCGTCGCTCGCCATGGTCTCAGCAGCAGATCCACCCGACTGGCCCGGCAAACGAACTATAATACACGGCACTACCCTCAGATCGGGTGACACGGTACATCACACGGGGGGAAGTTGAATGCTCTCACAGCAGTGTAGGGTTCTGACGCCCATCCAAGTCGTAAGCATTTCACCTCTCTCTTCCTAGCTACGTTTGTATCAGACTAGGCTTCTTACGTCAAAGAACAAGGATAGCTTGTCCACAACACGTCTCTGCGGGCCTTGTCCTTCAGATGGTGGCTGATAGGACAGATGCGGGCTGTTCGGATTCTGCCCCTATACCTTGCCCGGAGAAACTCGTGTTTTACGTAGAAGTGGAGTGGCACAAAGCATGTTCCTGTCTTGCCGTTATATTTTGCCTCGCCGACGATATTTGCTCGTAGACAAGTAATGACGTTGCTGGTCGCTGCAGCATCGAAAAGGAGTTGGGGGGAAGGGTTCGGTGTGGTTCACGTGGATTCTGTTTTGTGTATCCCTCCTCTGTGGTTCGGCTGTCACTCCTCAACTATCACCATCTTGACTTTTCGGATTTTCGTGTTGTTCGTACTCTCTCTTCGTGCTGCTTGAAAGTACTGCCCCGGGGGTTTCGGTGAGCTCGGTACATCTGAACTAGTACTGAAACCTGCAGGCCGGTATGGAATTATTGGAGAATTGACTCCACGTTCTAACTGGGTACCACACGGGAAGTCCAAGGATTGCTCAGAAGCTTCTGCTTCCGACACACACACGTCTAGGTTTCTTGTATACACGACTTCTTTCTGCCGGGGTACAAAGAAACCACGGTCGTGAAATCGTGTGTGTAGATACAATACGAAAGAACCAGGTACGTCCGGTAGGCGGAGACTCTGGAGAACTCTTTTCTCCGACAATAAGACGAGATGTCAGACAGAAGTAGCGAGCATCTCGCCAGTAGCGTACGTTGTCCCGCTGCTTTCCGATAAGCAAGGACTCGTTGCTATTTCGCCTTATTTTTAAGTATTCCCCTCTTTCCTTCTATTTCCTATTCGTTTTTCCGAGCGGTCTTCTGCTCTCCTTTTCCGCCCTCGTGAAAGGCTGCCAACAGGCTTCTCTCAAAGCCGTGCTCGTTCCTTGATGTGTGTAGCTTTTCTTCCCGGGCTTTCCCTTCCGTGATTCCCCGGTCCCAAGTCTTTTCTCCGGAGAGCCTTTTTTTAGACAAGCAAGATTTTCCTCTGTTTGCGTAGGACGGTCTTTGTCGTCCTCCTTTTCTTGCATCGGAAAAATGGCGTACCTTCTCCGGTCTCTCGGGAAATCCTTCTTGCCCATAAAGACGGCCGAGCAAGAAGCTCTGTTTCTAAGGGACATCAGAAGAACTTGCCCACCTTTTCCAAATCACTCAACATTCCAGAGGCGACCTTTCTCTTCTTCTTCTGATTCCCAGTTAGCTAGCAGGAGCCACCAGGATCTCTACCAGCATGGCACCCACTCCTCCTCATCCTTCCAGTCAAAGTCGCAATCACCTCGCTTCATGGCACACACATCAACTAGTAATCCTACTGGCACGTCCACCGCATCTTCATTGCAGAATCCCGCCGCTGCTCCAGTAGGCGGGAATACTAGTAATACACAGGCTCCCGCTTCTAAACCTAAGAGAAAGACAGGCTTACACATTGAGTGTGATCTGAAAGAACCTCTTGCTACTTTCATGGGAAAGGCTCATGCATCCCGGATTGATGTTATCAAGCATTTGTAAGGAAAGTTCTTGGGGAAAGAGGAGAATAAAGAGCCTCTTGCGGACAGTTCTGGCTAGCATTTCTGCTGGACCTTCGCCTGGTGATACCTCTTTGCGTATAAGTATATACCGCCGCCTTTAGTTATCTGCGTGTCTATCTTTGATTTATCCATCTATTTATCCAGTCTGCGCCGTGTCTGAATGTTTTTCTTCCCGGACTAGTCACGTTCATTTATGTGTGTCCTCCATCCCTTTGTGCTGGCTGGTGACGGTGTGTGCAAATCTGGCAGTCCTAAACATCCTCTGTGCTGAGACTGTGCATACGGACGTTGATTCATTTAACTCTCTTCGACCATTCTACACATGGTACACATTTATCAGGCCTCATAAGTGTCTGAACTGTGTCTAGATACGTCTGTAGAGAGAATATCATGAAGTATTCCTTTTCATTTCTTCTATTCTCGTGGTCTTCTCTTCTTTTGTCTCTAGTAAACTTCTTTCTGTATAGCACCACTCGGCTCCCTCTATTCGGCTTGTCTCTTGAAACCTGAGGCAGCTCTTTTGTTTGTATTTTTCCTCTGCAAATTTTCCAACGTCTCTGTCTTCTTACTTCATGATTGATCTATAAGTGAATCTTTCGAGGGCTGGTATGTGTGTGGTGTTATTACGGTACAGGTGGGATCATATCAAGCGACATAACCTCCAGAGTCCCGAGAATAAAGTAAAAAAACACGTAGAATTTTTCTTCTTCGCTCTCCAAAGTGCTCTGATGTACCTCGGTAGAAGGCTTACGTACCGTCACTGGTTCATCTCTTGTTTCGTATTACATAGCATAGACTCCATCCTCCAGGCTTTCAGAGATACCGGCTTTTCATGCATATATACGTATATGGAATTACATATATCTATATACATATATACATGCACATGCGACTATCTGTATAGGATGTTCATACGCTAGTCCGGCGATCCTGTATGCGTTCATTTCTTCTTCATTTCCAAAGAAAACCCTGAAAATCGAGAAGGCGTCTCAGTGGAAGTGGGTCTCGTATTTCTCTCAAGCGGGTACCATCACGTAGGACTTCTCAACTCCTGTCGTTCTTCGTTTTCTTACAGTTTTTGTATAGAGGATAGAGAATCTGTTGTTTTTGTGTTGTTGTGATGAGGGATGCGCTCATACATCTTCACTGGACATCTTGCTGATCAAATTCTGCAGCTGTGTCCCATAGCCATTCTTTAGGCTTTTCCGTCTTCGTGTTAATCTTACATTTTCAATGGCGTGCATCCACTTCAACGCTTCAGCCACATTTGCGCGTCCATACACGTACGTGCGTTGGAGTTGAATATACGTAAAGTAAGTATACCTGAGTCCAGCCAGCTACATGTAGTTTTGGTATAGCAGAGATAATACCTACATAACGTCTATGTGATTGTTGAGGAATGAATGATGTGTTCCTCGTGCATTTTCTTCCATTCGACAGTTACAAAACTTCTCGAAAGAGAAGAAGGCAGGCAAGACAGTTCTCGTTTTTCTGGACTTTGTCCGTACTTCTCTGTTGTTCCTTTTTTTTCTAAACAGAAGATGATTAACGTTGATCATGCGTTACGCCCCGTACTCCAGAAAGACCAGGTGGGCGTTCTTCATTCGTACTCTTGATTCCTCTTATACCTTCTTCACCTATTCATATCATTCGATAAGAAGGCGGATAAACGGATACTGACTAGTAATTTTACTTCGATTTGGTTTCATACGTTTCGGGCTGTGATCTTGTGTCTTCATTCGCACCTGTGGATATCGTCTTCATCATGTGAAGAAAGGAGCTGACGAGAGGAATACAGGCAAGTGTCTGATCTCATGTACGCTTATATCATTGTCTTTTGTATGGAGAGAGACTTTATCTGACTTAATGAAACTCTAGACTGTGTAAACACGTACATATACGTATACACAGATGTGTGTGCTATGCATGGAGACTTAACCTTCTGGAGGGGGAGGTGCAGTGCGGTTAAGGTGGAGACACTGTCGTGAGACAGCAGTAAGAGAGATAAACGTGAGAAGCGATGGTGCTTTGTTGCGTTTCAATCCTCTTCTGCAGGTCTCGATGTTTGAGCTCAGCAAGCTTATCAACAAGTTCGTTCAGAAACGGCCGATCGCTTCGCCTTCTAATTCAAAGCCCTAACGGAGAATCGAGGATGAAGGATAAGTGAAGAGGAAGAATACCATGACGATGAAGAAGACGGGTCCATTGTACAAAGATTCTCTCTCTTTTTTGTCTTCTTCCTGTTCTGTTCGGATGGATGGTCGTCTCTCTTCTGCTGCCTTGCCTTATCTTCTGAGACAACAGCGAGAAGGGGCGCAAGATGACGAGTCGAAAGGTGAAGAAAGAACGGAAACAGTAGTGATGAGATGTGCGGTGGTTTTGACGAGAACAGAAGCCAAGGCTTTTTTAGGATGGAGGGAGAATTCAAGAAGAAATTGTCCTATAGTTTTGTTTCATTCTCCGGACAGAAGGAGGAATCCGTACCTACACCTAACCTATCTTTTATAACTACTTCCCTTTCTCTATTTGCGTATATATGCAGGTCCAGTTTCTCCAGTTTCTTCCTCAGCTTCGTAGAGCGTGCTATCTTGAAGATTTTTCTTTGCTTTTCAATCAGTTCGGAAAGAATAAAAAAACCTCCATATGTGTATAAGATATACACGAGGTCTCTAGTACGTCCGATCTTTTGTTTCAAGGGCTTCCCCTTGAACTGAATCAACGCCTACCCACGGAGGTAGCGAAAACGATACCCTCGAAAGTATACTTCTCTTCATTTCTACAAAGTGCGCCAGTGTAGGAACGACTGGATGGAACTTTGTTTCCTCGAGAATCTTTAAAATCGTGGAGAGGAGGCGGAGGAAGTTGTGAGGGGAGCCATTCGTATCTTTTGTCTGATGGGCAAGGTCGATGAATCATTTCTGTGGTTTTTGAATGAGAGGAAGAAATGACGAAGAAAGATCAAAGGGAACAGGACATCGTAGCTTTCTCTTCAGGAGCACAAGAGGGAATCTTTCTTTTGAACACATACAGGATCAACGGCGCGTCCCGAGGACTCCATTTTTCCTTTCTTTTTGGTGCCTCGCTGTCTCGTTTCTCTTTTTTGCTGGTCGGTTCCCAGTAGGTGAAGCGAAGGTTTAAGTAAAACAGAGATAAGTCGTTTCTGTTCTTTGTCTTTGGCGTAAGATGATGCTATCAGTCGCTTTGGGTCCGGTAAAAGATCTGCATACCTCGGAGTATCGGAACTTGTCTCCGCGCCATAGTCGCTCCGTAGTAGACGTCGCAGAGGGGTTTAGCAGGTCTACCTCGAAGATGGACAGGCACTTCCCCATTCATATGGAACCACCCCCCCCCACGGAGACTTCGCCTTGGTTTCACTGCACTGGAAGACTGAGGTAGCCGATTAGAGCAGGTTGTTCACCAGAATTCTAGAGAGCTTGGCCGCTAACGATCAGTACGCTCCTCTTCCGTGTGAAGGGGAGAACTCTGTGCTGCTGTGAGGGAATACTATGGCTACAGATCTGAAATATCTTGATTGCACTGAAGTGCCTTTTTACGTTTGTGAAGCTGGAGAAAGTTACCCGCCTACTGGCGATCCTTTAAGATGATGGGCAGCTCATTTTTAAGAGCGAACGAAGCACAATGGACATGGCATGCGGCAGCTAGGACTGAATTCTTATCAAGTGGGGTCCACTGCTTCCAGATTGCTCTTTCTATACGAGTAACTGTAGCTGGACCCAAGCTAGTAGGAAGAGACCCCTTCTGGTGCCTCAACAGTACATCAGTGACTAAGTTCGAAGAAACACCTGAGTGATCAGCTCCCTACCCATCTTTGCAGTGCACGCATACACCCGGAGTGTCAGTTTGTGAGAATGGTGGCGTACATACACCAGACAAGTGCGCCATAGTACACGTGATTCACAACACTCAAGCGCCATTAGACTGTCACTTCACTTTCTCTGTTTGAATATCCCATCTCCATGTCAGAGACAGCCTGTTCTCAGACTTGAGGTGCACGACACACCGTCAAAAGCAGGTACGCCTTATCGTCGCAGTGGATGCCAACTTGTATAATAGCTCATCAGCGGTAGGGGAATCCCGATCCCGAACCAAATAAGTAAAGCAGTTTTCCGCACACCTCGCGTATAACCTGCCATAAACACATCTGTCGTGGCCTTCTTCCCTGCTGGACTATTCTGAACCGCTCACCACACCCAGGGAGCTTCTCTTACCTTGTAGCGGAATAGCGCGAGAGAAGCCTTTCCTGGTCCGTCGCGCCTCCACAGCTCACTCTGACCTGCGGCGCGGTGTCTCCTCGGCGGGAGGAGGGAGAACAGACCTTTCTCGTGGGCGCCCTCTTTCTTGTCCCCTGTGGAGGGCTCGCCCAACACCCGATCTCTCGCTTACCCTCTCGTGGAATAGCGAGAGAAGCGTTTGCTGCCGATCTCGCCTCTGCAGCTCGAACACCTGCCTCAGAGAGAGGAGGGAGGGGAATCGACCGCTAAGATAAAGCGTCCACATGGGACGCCCTCCACCGAGGTTATTCTGGAGCGTGCGATTCGACTTCATACCTACCGGATATCTCTTGTCTTTAGCTCTTGCTTCGTCTTCAGTCACCTCGTATGACGTGCTGTGGTGTGTTAACCGTCAACGCTACTCGGAAGCCGATCCATCGTCTTTCTGCTCAGCTCACCTCAGCGTCGTTGTCAGCGGAGAAAGAGGAGGCCGTTGCCACCACTCTATTCTTCTCTCCCTCACTTGTCACTTCCTTTGGCCCTTCCTTTCTTCCTCTCCCACCGGAATTTCTTTGTGCTCTCTTCCCTGTTTCCATACATCTCCTTCCGTGCCGTGTTGGTTCCCGCGAGGTGTCTTGACTTTCCAGTGTCATTCTTGTACTATCATCCCGCGCTTCTTTTCGCAAGGCTGCCGCTCAGTCCATCTTGGCTTTCTTTCATGTGGACTACTATTGCGAGCCGTATCTTTTCATGACGGGTGCGTCGTAGTCGCGCCATTTTCATGACGCGTACTCCGTACTCGCGGCTCTCATTTCTCTATCGAGTGATTGATTTCGTCGTCTCTTCTCTTGGAGAGAACTTTCACGCTACTCAGTCCGCGCCGTCCTTAATTTGATAGTCTTTGCTATCTTCGCTCCCTCCTCTTGCCAGTACAAGGACATCATTGCCTTCCTTCTGTTCTGCTGGGCCAGCTTCACCCGCAGTGCTAGTCTTCATTCGTCTTTCTGGTTGAGATTTTCGATCGTTGTCGCAAGGCCCCCTGCGCTTGTTCTACGGATTTTCCTGCTTCCGCTCTTGGGAATGCATGGTCAAGACTTTTGAATGTCGATGTTTGGGACAGTTAAGTTCTCCGCTGCGTCCATCTGACAGATTCACTCGTTGCGACTGGATCTCCTTTTTTCACCGGCGAAGTGGATTTGGTCTATTCTTTCTCGAAGTCTTCGAAAGACTTCTGGCCTGTAGTGACTGAACTTCCCTTTCGTGTCTCGCAACTTCTCTTGCCGCGCCGTCCGGATCTCCTGTCACCTTCTCGTCCTTCCTCGTGATTCCCGTTCTCTTCCGCTCCTCTTTCTTTCTTGCAACACCCGGTCTTTGCTCTTTAGGCTCATTCGTTTTTCCCGTGTTCTTTCCTGCAATGCATGTGTCGTGTTGACCAACCGCACACCTCAAAAGGGTCAAGAACGCAGGCGTCTCGCTCTCTAAACTTCATGTACGATTGCACCCTGAAGAGAGAGTGAATAGTACTTTTTTTCGTCACCTCGGAGATGGTTCTTCTTCAGTCACCAGGCACCTAGTTCTCCTGCTAGCTACGCACGTTGTCTCCTCCGTCTCTTTTGTTTTTGCTCATCCTCTCCTATCTAACTCCAGTCTCTGCTTCTCCTCGTCGTGCTCGTTACGTTTGTTGAAGGGCGCTTAGATTTCCGTTGTAAGCCATCTTCTTTTCGTCCGTACTTCGAGTTGGCACTGCCTACCTGAGAGGCACGGTGGTTTCTGCCCGTCTGATGTTTACTTTTTCTTTCTCTTTCTGGGGTCTTCAAATGTACGTAGGTTAGGCATAAGGGTAACCAAAGTACCAGATCCTCCTAGTATCTTTCTTCAAGAATTCAAGAAGTGCTTCTTTCCTTTCTCTCTTGTCCGTCGCCTGATGCCCCCAGATACAAAGTGAAGAGAATCTTTGTTCATTCATCTCTGTCTCCACGCGTCCATACACTTGAGATTTCTTCTTGTTTCCAGTCGACAGGTGTCTCCTCATTTTCTCTTTTCCCTTTGCTTTTTTCGGTTGTTCTTTTATCTTTTCTTCCGTTCTTTCGTTTGTTTTCTTTTTCTTCGTCATGCCTCTGGTGTATGTGTCAGCTTTCTTCGTCTTCGTCTGTTGTCTATCATCTTTCTTTTCTTCTTCTCTCTTCTTTGTCACTCACTAAGCAGGGTCACTACAATTACTGCTCCTCCTAGAACCATGCCTTCCATCCGTGAACTACTATTTTCAGCCACTCCAACCCTATGGAGAAAGCAGCATCATCATTCTCAAACAGCAGGTCGTAATTCTTCTCTTCTTTCTGTTGAAGAAGATACACCACCTGAAGCAACAACGATCACAGGCAGCCTTAGGACACCTTCGACTCCAGGCAAACCGCATTTTTCTTCCTCTGCTTCTTCCGATCTTTCCCGTTCATCGAGCAAACTAAGGCGTGCTGTTCCCCCTCAACATTCGTCAACTCCGTCTCCTCCCTGTTCAACCCGTTCTTCTCCCTGTCTCCAACAACGTCAAGAAGAAGAAGAAGAGCGAGAAGGCGGACAAGAGATAGGAGGAGGTCATCATGGAGATTCTCAGGGCCATATTCAGGAACACTATAGTGTTAGGAATGAGAATACAGGGAGAAGATCTCACCTCGATCACCTTCATACATCCACATCCTCTATCAGTAATACACCCCGTACGATGCCTTCATCTGCAGCGACGTCTCCCTCATTCGATGCGGAGCTTCTGAAAGAGCATTCGAGTTTATCTTCTCCTTCTCAACCTGATAAGAAATCTCACAGCTCGAAGAAAAGAAACAGCTCCGCTAGAAATCTTTTCTCGTCGTCTTCCTGTACACCGTCGTCCTATGAAGAAGATGACGCTCCCCATGACCGTAAGACATCGGCTATACGTGTGAATGGCGTGCCTTTAAGCAAATCTGTAGAAGGAGAAGGACATAGCTCATCGCATCATTCTACGAGCTTCTGTACATCGTCATCCTCTCCAGATCTTCTTACAAAAGATTCCACTGCATCCGATCTTTCTCCTTCGTCATCTTCCTTTCTCCATAAACCCTTGGATCAGAAGGGCCTAGTCACATCTTCCCCTTCGTCTTCGTCTCTCAAGCTAAGTAAATCCACTGCATCTCTCTTCTCTCTCTTCCGCTCAAGTAAAGGAGGAGGAGGGGCCTCCTCCTCAGCGTCTTCTCCGTCAGGTAGTAGTAGTAGTAGTAAAGGCCAAACAAGCCAAGGTCGTTCTTTGTCTCCTGCTCTTCCTGAGAATGAGGGAGGCCATTCAAGTAGTAGTCTCTCTCCTTTCGCTCCTTCTACTTGCCTTTCAGGTGGGCGGTATCGTTCTAGTCATCCACTGAGTAAGCACGATATGCAAAACGGGACTTTACCGATCCATGCCAGCGGACTGTCTTCTTCTTCCTCTGCGATCCTTATCTCTCCTACGCCCTCTCCAAATGCAGCTAGTGTCTCTTCTTCTGCTTCTAGTAGGGGTAAAACAGTAGGAGCAGGAGAAGGAGATGACGATGCCATTGTAAATTCTTCATCCTCTTCTTCTGGAAAGAAGTCTTCTTGTCTTCACGCATCTGCCACCATTGCAGGAGGTACTTCTTCTTCTTCTCCAGCAAGAGGTGTTAAGAAGTTGCCGAAAGCTCAGTCGCATCATGGTCATTCTCATTCCCATACCTCTCCAAGATCTCTTCCAAATCCTTTCTTTCATCGCCTCCATCATAGTCACCATCAGGGGTGGATGCAAGAGGTCTCGCCTCGACCTCCGTCAAAGTATCCTTATCCTCTCTGTGCGCCCTTAAGGAATGGAGTTCTCTTTCCTCTTCTCGGTCTTGGGACATACAGATTACACGGGGATGAATGCATGCAAACAGTTAAGATGGCGGCAGCATTAAGGCAGTACATGCTCATCGATACAGCTAGCGTCTATCGAAATGAAGAAGAAGTGGGAAAGGCTCTTAGAGATGCCGGTAAGCAACACCCAAAGAGGATCGAAAGCGTTTGTAGAGAGAGAGAGATATACAAGATACATAGGTTGGTAAAGAGGGAGGTACGTCATGCATACGCCCCTCTCATGTCTTCGCCTGTCCCTGCCAATTCTTGTCTGCTGTTGCTCGTTAGAGCCGCGGCTCCATCCCTCCCTACATATAGATATATCCAGATATAGACAGAGAAAGAGAGAGAAGAGATACCTTTTTCTGAATGTGTAGATACACTTTGGAGGAAGAAATCTATGTATGCATATGTTTCTGTAGCTACCATATGTAGATACACGTTCATATATACATACAAATGTACCCATATAATGCATATATCGTGCATGTGGAAGTGGGTCTACGGCAGAAATGTATCTGGATGTACATGAACATACACACATACATATCCATTCATATATGCATGCACATGATAGGTGTATACATATGTCACGCACACTCAGCTCCATACACGAACACTTTATGGCCTTGTTCGGATCTGCTGATATATCAATATTTATGAAGGGGGTGGCAAGCTCGGCTCTTTATCTGGCTTGGAGTAGGCTTCTTCTTTGCGTATATTCTCAAGGAGGGAACACATCGTAGAGGTATATATGTCCCTACACATAGATAAGTATAGATTCGTGTATCTGGTACTGGGTCACACGGTGTCTCTGTCTCACTGAAGACCACTCCTCAGTCGATGCTCACCAGCATCGATCTTCTCCCATATCATCGACGCACCTGGCCCCCTGACACTTCCACTCTCTTCTGAGGCGACTGCTCCATCTGAATGCTCCCATGGGAGGAGGCGGATCGCGACTATCTATCTATCTCTATATCTATATATTTATCTATCTATCTTTAATCTATCTATCTATTCTGTGTGACTAGGACAGCTTTCATACGTGTGTTTGATTAGGGGTTGTCGAGAATGATGACCTTCAGGGTGGAACGACGTGAGACCCTCCTAGCGTCATACATATATACATACACACATAGAGATGTCTACATACACACATAGAGATGTCTACATACACACATAGAGATGCTCCCTTGTCTCTATGGTGCCGCCAGGTGTCTACATGCGGGGTCTACCTGGGGTGTATACACGTTGTGTCTACAGATGTATGCCTATTGTGTATACATATCTGTAAAGAGGTTTGCTTAGGTATGCCACGAAGAGGAAAGGAAGGAGAGAGGTGAACAGAGAGAGAAAGAAAAGTATTTTACTTTCGTGTGTTTCAAATTGCATTGCTGTCTCTCTCTGTCTCTGTCTCTCTCTGGTGTATGTACTGCAGCTGCTCAGGGGTTGCCGTGGCAATTATATCTGAGAGATGATACAGAAGTCAATATTCGTTGTCGTAAGGAGTCGAGTAATCTAGCGGTTTTCATCACATCGAAGATAAGTCCTAAGGATGTTGCAGGAGGGAGACAGCATGCATATGAATCGATTCTCATGTCGATGAAGCGACTCGGCATCGAGCAAATCGATCTATACCTCATACACTGGCCAGGTATGCACCTATACATAGACATCTATCTATCTATCTGTATATCTATATCACGTATGTATAGAGATCTATGTATATATGTCTAGATAAATCTATTTCTTACATATCTCTCTTAATATGGGCAAATGTACACATTTCTTTATGTTCATCTGTATATGTATCTCTTTTCTGGTCGATTCTTGAAGATTCGTCTCCGCTTGCTCTTCTTTCGTCACTTCTTTCTCAAGAATGCTCTTCTTCAGTTTAGCTATGTTCGGTCATAGCGACTTCTCATCTTTCTTCGTCATTCTCTTCTTTCATCGGTCATCGGTCTGCGACTTGCTTTTCTTTCTCGCCATAGAAATCCAGTGGACCGGAGCGGGAGACGTAGATTTCTCTGTCTCTCAGCTTTCCTTGATGAACATTTTCCAATCTAGATAGAATCTCAAATCTTCATGTACAGAGTAACGACGTCTATGTAGAGAGGTCCCCAGTGTGTACGTGCACGCAAGTATATCTACATGCATGCATATCTATCCATGGGAGACACATCTGCTTCTCATCGAGAGTAGAGGTTTCCTTGTGTTTCTCCCTCTGCTTCTTTGACCTCTCAATGAACTACTACTACTCAGTTCTTCCTCTTCTTCTCTCTCTTGTTCCTTCTTTCTCGTCAGCCTTCATTCATGTGTCCGAGCACTAGTCATTGCCTGTCATCTTGCTAGAGTGTACATACACCCGCATCGAGTTCTCTGTGTGTACGTCTATGCGTGTATTTCACTTTACGTCTGTACGTGTGCCCGCATATCTGTTGTCTATGTATACGTATGTATGTCTATATGTATGCATGTGTACATATATGTATATATGTGTATGTGTAGTATGTGTGCGGATGTCTGTAGGTGTGCGAGGTCATAAGGCCTCCAGTCGACAGAATCGTCGACTGCGTCATGAGTGTTGGCTAGCACTCGAGCAACTCTACAAAGAAAAGAAAGTACGATCACGATCAAGAAACTCTCCTTCTTTTTCTTCTT
>NW_027154319.1:0-374 GCF_002600585.1 Cystoisospora suis
GGCACGTTGACACAGAGAAGTGAAGGAGGACGAGGCATTCTTTTCTAAGATTAAATGAATCTTGGCTAAATGGTGTCGAGAAAACACGGGAGGAGCGACAAAACGAGAAAGCAGCGGAATCGCTGTAAGGTGGGATTGTACGGGCGAAAAGCAAGGCGCTGGAAGCAGAAATCGGACAGTAACGGAGGCCGCTGCTCCTCTACGAAAAGCTTCGGATCAACAGTTTAGAAAAAGCAAGTTTGAAGCGACGACGACTTAGTTCACGAGCGGCGACCCCGGGAAAAACAAGGTCGGTTCGACAACCGACTGGATGCAGAAGTCATGAAAAAGTCTCTGCACTCGGAGACCCTAACTGGTGTCAGGATTTTGCAATC
>NW_027154319.1:787-1554 GCF_002600585.1 Cystoisospora suis
CGACGCACCGCCTACACCGCCCAGAGAGAGGAAAGGAGTACGGCATGAGCGAGGGAAAGAGTTTGACGCCTCCTAGAGGAGGCTAAAAGAAGAAGGGGAATCCCAGGGACCTATTGGGAGCATCCTAAGGGCCTGGAACCATGTTACGTGCGGGCGAAACCCATGACCCCGTGTCCCCGATCTAGGGTGGAAGTCGTGATCTTCATGGCGGCCTTGCGCGGCACCTAGGCCCCGCGCCGCCTTGAAAATAGTCCAGTTAGGTAGAGGAGAAGAAAAGGTATCTAGAGATACCCGAATTATAGCCGTAGGGGCAAATTTAGGAAAATCGATATTTTGCACCGAAGTAGCAGCAGACCGGCGCAGGTGCCGTCGACCCCGCAACTCGCGCATAGTAGAGCACGAATTTGGCCGATCTCAGTGGCCACGCCACCTAGAGCAATAACTGGAGGTGCGTTAGGCACCTTTCACGATTTTAGGAATTATTAGAACCCCGCATTTAGGCGGGAGCACCTCTCTGCGGAAATTCGCAACGGCCCGACTTCCCAGCTCACCCGCGCAGCCACGCCAAGCAGCCCGGCGGCAGTAGGGCGCATATACGGAACCGTGTAAGGCTCCTAGTGAAGCCCAACGAGTATAATAAGGATAGGGAAGCCTATCCGGAGCCTCGAAGCTCAGTAACAATCAATAAAACAGGAAAATACCAAGAAGGCCAGACATAGGCCAACCCAGGAGTCTAATATACGAGCAGCCGAGCTGACCCACGGACC
>NW_027154320.1:0-614 GCF_002600585.1 Cystoisospora suis
CGGGCAGGGCAAATTCAGCTCACCCGAAGAAGGCCCATCCCCAGCAGATCACCCTCGCATCGCCTACGCCGCCTGGAGAGAGGAAAGGAGCACGGCGTGAGCAAACCAAGGAGTTTGAAGCCTCCTAGGGGAGGCTAAAAGTTAAAAGGAGACACCAGGAACCTATTGGGAGCACCCCAGGGTCCTGGAATCGTGTTTCGTGTAGGGGAAACCCATGTCCCCGTTTTCGTGATCTGGTGTGGAAGTCGTAAGGTTCACGGCAGCTTTGCGCGGCACCTAGGCCTTGCACCGCCTCGAAAGTAGTTTAGCTGGGTAGAGGAGAAGAAAAGGTATCTAGATATACCTGAATTATAGCCGTAGGAGCAAATTTAGGAAAAGCGATATTTTTCACCAAAAGGGTAGCGGACCAGCGCAGGTGCCGTTTACCCCGCAACTCGCGCATAGTGGAGCACGAATTTGGCCGATCTCAGCGGCCAGGCCACGTAGAGCAGTAATTCGAGGTGCGTTAGGCACCTTTTGAGATTTCAGGACTTATTAGAACCCCGCATCAAGGCGGCAAGACCTTTTTCCGGAACTTCGCAACAAGCGAACTTCCGGAAAAAGGTCTTGCCGCC
>NW_027154321.1:0-16609 GCF_002600585.1 Cystoisospora suis
ATATTGCGGCGTCCATTACAGACGGTCCCTGGGCTGCGAACTGGTGTCGACTGGACGGGCTGCGATGGCAACCGCAGATGGTAGCTGCCACGACATCCGCCTCCAACACGGTTTTGCGACTATCCGTCTCCAAAGGGCATACCGCGCAGCTATCAGTGCCGAACTAACAGTCGTAGATCAGCCGCTACACGGCACACTCGGCGCAGAGAACCCGTCACGAACGGTTCCTTATGATTGCCGCAGGTGCCCCGTTCTTCCTCGTGAACGTCCGTAAGAAATGTGCGGATGAGTGGTCGGCCTCGACTGATACAGCACGGATGAACGTAGTGGAGCTTGGTGAGGGTTTCGGGAGAAACTCTCCTGCTAGGAAAGGCGCGGAAATCCTGCCGCGTCGCTGCGACTTAGAGCCGGTTCGGCTACGGTGCCAGGCTGGTAAGGGGGGCGTGCCTCTGCTGAGCGTTCCACTACGCTAGCCGGTCAACCCGGGGTTCTCCACCCGGCTGATATCCAGCCCTCGAACTGTGATAAAGCCGCAGCCGCTGGACTCCTGAGGAAGAGAGTGTGCCACTGCTTTCGATACACGGAGAGTGGCGAGCCTGCGAGTACAGACTCCGGTTGGACAGGGGGGATGACGACAACGAAAGAAAACTTCTCGCTAGGTGAGCCGTACTGTCTCTCCCCATGCAGCAAAGGGGGCGAACTCTCATAGTTGCGTCAAGCGGTGCAAACCAACCGAAGTCGGCAGTTCTGGGGAGCGTGCGCCGCGGGCCCTCCCGGCGACAGAAGACATCGGCTCTGTTTCCGAGTTTGCGATGTGTTTCCGACAGTGTCCGTGCGCTCAAACGATGCTCTAACAGAACGCATTGGATATCCTCTTGACAGTACCCTCTTGTACTGCCGCCAGTTCTGCAGTTGGTGACAGTGCGAGGCCAGCAATGCGGCAGACAGGTGCCTGTGACACAGTGGCAGACCGGTGCGTTTTTTTTGTGGGGAATAAAGCAAGATGCAGTGAACGTCTTTCAGTCTGCTTGGCAGAATCTTCGTCTAGCAGCGCCTGTGTCTCTTGGTCCTTATGCGGGGCCATGAGAACCGAGTCTGTGCTTTTTGTGGCCGAGCGCACGCAGCACATGCCCGACAAAGTCGGTAAAAAAAAAACAGCGGCTGGAGTTGTACACGGAGCGCGTGTTATTGAGGTGTCGTGTTCATCTGAAAGCCTCCGCCCCGGAAGTGTACAACTTCTCTACCTCGTAGGAAAGCAATCAAGCCCCGAGCCGGCTTCTTACTTGGGTCGGGGTGCTCTGTGGCCTAGTGACACAGCGGGAACAGCTAGTAAGTGCAGGAAGACACTTCGGTGTAGGGTGTAGCGTTTGCCGGGGCTCTCCTCAGAGTCCCGGGAAAGGGCCTTCGTTTTCATATGGACAAAGTGGGGACCGGCCGGAGCTACCAACGACTCTGGTCTTACGCCGCTGTCGGTCACCCTGCCAACCCGGGGATTCCGGAACAGAGAAGTTTCAAGAAGTTCTCGAATGCTGCGTTCAGTGACTCTGAGGACATGTCAGTACAGTCCCCAAGGTAGCAACACCCCATGGAGCCTTGTGCGCCTCGGAGGCTGCCCCCAGTCGAAAGGGTCGTCGCCCGTCTCCTGCTTACTCATTTAGTGTACCGGGGCAGTAAAGGCAACAGGAAGCTGCACCACTAAAGTTTGCACAGAAGCATGAACCCCGTCATGCAGCTCTGATTCAGAACTCGCGGGAGCTTGGGTTCTCCTCTCGATCAGCTGCCTCAGGCTCATCTTCAGATGCCCCGGTGAATTTCACGCGGTGCTCGACGACCGTGGCGCCCTGTGGCGGACCAAGAGGGAGCATCCTCACAGCTCCGTCCTCTGCGCAGGTCGCAACATGAGGTCGCGCACAGTACGCTTTCGCAACCCGCCGGACGGACTCAGGTTTGGTTGCACCGCGCTGGAAGCAAAATTCCTTCCCGGATGCGGAAGCAGTCTTCCGCGGACCGTAAACGTATGTGGACGGCAACCCGATTGCTTGTCAGGCGCTGGAGTCCCTCAGAAAACGAACCTGCGGCAATCACTACTGGGGATGCCCCCGCAAGGAAACTCTAAAGAGAAACGCATCCTTGAAAAGACAGTCCTTCCCCGTTAACAGACGGAGTGCAGCTACCAAGGGAGACACGCGCTGACCAGAGTCCGCAACTCGAGCCCGTGTTGGTGCTGCCGTAGTCGCTGACTGGCCTCGGACGGGTCTTTCTTTTGTTCCTTATAACACACCAGCCCTGAGCTACCACCTGGCAGCTCACTCGAGCGCCCCGAACCAAGCAAGCGTCACCCATCAGGGCAGGGGGTACGCCGGTCGACTGCTTTGTGTAAGGCTGTACTGCAGTGCTGAGAAGTCTCCCCCATACCCTTCCCTTACAAAAACTGAAATGGCTGGGTAGTCTCCTACGCAACAACTGGCTTACCAGTGCCTACTAGCAAGTGCGTGAGGGAGCCCACACACGCGCAGCACGCAATGATCTTCCCGAAGGTCTTCGAGGCCACAACTCGGCAGCTCGCATCCCACACAGATACGCGGCCGGACCACGAAACGGAGGACCACATTCCTGTGTATTCCCCTCCGAAAGGGGTTATGCAGAGTACCGCCTCTGACTGATTCCTGAGTACCCGAATGCAGTCGCCAGCCTTCACGTCCCAGAAGCGGATCGTTTTATCTACAGAACCTTCCGCGACACATCGGACACGGACACCACGGGGAGGAAGCTTTAGCTGGTGTAAACGTTCAAAACCGCGCTTAGCGGAGAAACAGCATACGAAAGAATCACCCGGTCTGCACTTGTAATTCCACTGCACGCCGATTGCACTTTGTTGCGCCCGCCTTCTCGGACGCCGCGTGATTCAGTGCTTCAAGCGGCAAGTGAGAGAGGCCTGTGCTTCTCCGATGCAAGGCGGACACCGAATCGTACTGCTGCAAACCAGTGTGACTCTATTGGCCTGTACAGCAGGTTTATCCGGTCAACAGCTTCTTCGACGGTAACGACGCTTGTGGAAGGTAACCCCGTACCTGAGATCAGATTGCCACTGCCATTTGCAAGGCACGTGATCGCATCCTGTTTGCATCACACAGCGTATCCGGCGCCCTAACAAGCTCCGTGTTTACCTGAGAGTGCTGCGTCGTGAAAGCTGCTAAGACTTGCACCACTTGCCTCACCTGGTGCCCTATAAGTTCGTCATCTGTTGCCAAGGAGACAGTCGTCCACTTCGTTATTGCCGGTCCATTCCCCGCTGCGCAAGAATAGCGTAACGCACTGCGGTTCCCGATCGAGCGAGACGCCAACAAGCCTGAGCCTCTAGCTTTTTCAGTTATTTTGTCCGTTAGCGACTCTGCAAGTCAGGAATTGCGGAGCTAGCTAACAGCCAGTGTAAGTGAGGGATACCCGCCTCCGCGGCTCTGCCGGATGTTTACAGCGGTCTGCATGGTGGGGTTCGGAGAAATGTGATCAAAAAGACGGCAATCGGAGAGAGGGGGAGACTTCTTTCTGCTGGGCCGGCCTGCCGGGCCCCCTGGTAGCGCACCAGATTACCCACTAAATCCGACAACTGCATTTTGTCCACTTTGACAGCGAGGGAAAACCGGTAGGACCACTACACTAAACGCAGTCTTTCGCTTTCGGAGCCTTACCGGTGAAAAAACACCCAAGAGGCCCGAAGGAGGCGCAGTAAAGAATTTCCTCGACTCCTGACCCATTATGGGGCATCTCTGTTAATTGATCCTACATGCAGGCAATCATTGGGAAGGGGCGTCGGCTGAGCGGGAGGTATCAGAATGTGGAAAAAACAACAGTTCTGAGTTTCCCAGAGAAGGCGCTTTTAATCAGACAGTCCACTTAGTCCAGCTTCTGCATTTTCACAAGGAGTGTGGTACCTGCCCCCCCACCGGAGTGCAGTGGAGTCGAGGTGACCGTGAAAGAGATTTCGTCGCCGAGATACTCGGTAGGCCGCGCACAACAGTTTCGCCGGCTCTGAGCTGCGTGGAGGACACTAGCGGTCAACAGTTCTCGTGTGAGCTGACGGACTGTCACATTAAGCTTATTTGCACGCGCTGTGTTGAGAGGTGCTGCTGAAGAGCTGGCGTCTTACAATGAATTTTGAGATCACCTCGCCCGTTTCCTCATCCGCGCGGAGCTCAGTGACGTTCATCCGCCCATCATACCCGCATGTCAAGACGTGGTACACCTGGCAGGAGGACCTGGGGCCGCGGTCGACGCTTGAGGGGCCGGGCGGCGGGCCAGTCCTTCCCGCTATTTCACCAGACGCCACACCTAGGCCCCCCTTACTGCCGCTGCAATCATCAGGCTTGCAGTGAGGCGTTGGACGCCAGCAGCACATGCTTGCCACACTGTTGATGTGGATATGGTGACCTGAGAACTCACGAGAAGGTACGCGGTGCCGCTGCAAATGTCAGCCTCCTGGCCTCCGGGAGGGTCGCAGCGGCAACAGCACAAGATAAGGGTAAGCGCCGGCCCTGGCTCGCGCTCAAATGTCGGACAGATTCAGATCCTTTCTTAGGGTGAAACAAGAGCATGCGAACCACGTACCTTTCGTGTTGTAGACGGAAAAGGAGGAAAAGTCTTTGAGAGTCCAAAACCGGACATCACCGTCTTCATGGCCTGTCAAGAAGCCATTCAAGTCCTCCATAAGCATCCAGCTGTTCTCAGCATGACGCAGCAGGCAGCGATACTGCGAAGCATCCCTTGTCCCCTGATGCAGTCTGTCACCTCCAATGGTCGCCACCAACTTTATAAGAATGCTGCAGTTGAAGTCAAGACCCTGTCCACCTTCGTCTTCTGATGCAGCATCTCACCTCGTGATGTCAGGATACTTCTGCTTTATAACTCGGGTGCATACGCCCTTATGAACGTCCCAGCTGCACGAACGTGCACAGAGCAAGGCCCAAATTGGGATGAGCTACCACGTTTTCGGCGTTTCCAACAGCTCAAGTTCATCACAACATGGCATGGTGCCCCAAAGTAACCATCCCCTCGGCAGTTCGCTGTCCGACCAAGCAGAATCGAGACCCGACGCTGCCACTAGCCCTCAAAGTGTCTTCCAGGCACGCACATGTCGGTTGCCTCAGCGTGAACGAGCAGACTTACATGCGGATGGTCCCGTCGTCTGATGCCGTGTACAGAGCTCCTCCATCTTTCGTTGGCAGCCAAAACATGTTTGTTACGGCGCCTGCAGCAACATTGAGAAAGTGTGCGGCCAAAAGTGTGCGGCCAACAGTTCCACAGGTGCTCTGGAAAGCTCACGGACATTTCTCTGTGAGCCATCTTGGGGAAGGGAGGGGCCACGCCGGCGCGAAACTAAATCTCGATGCGACGGCTGCGCAACAGACAGCGTATGCGGCTGCGGCGCCAGTACTGACCATTGTGTTTTTCCTCGTTATACAGCTATTTCCAGAGTTGCAACCGCGACGCCGGTACGGCTTCATGCCCTAAGCGTACCTGTGTGGCCGCGGAGGGATATTTCGTCCGGTGTCTGGACGATGTCGACAAGAAGGAGTTCGTGAGCAGTGCCAACAATGACCTGAAACGACTCTCCTGCGACAGGAGTTTTCGCAGGAGCATCGAGGATACGCTCGGCTCGGGCAGTAGGTGGTTCTCGCGTGAAGGCCTGCAGCTGTCAGGCACGAGAGGTGTGGGCTACTCCGGGGAAGAAGCACGAGCGCCCGAACTTTCGTAAAGAAGGGAGACCACCACAGGGTAATTGCTTACGGTTCCCGACGCACAACGCGGAAATTCTGCTTTCAGTAACCTGCTGGGAATGAATGCGTTCCTTCGAGTAGATATTATAAAAGGACAGGTTGCCGTGGTCGTCGCCGACAAGGAGCATGTTGAGCGAAGACAACCAGGTGCAAGCAGAATAACAACATCCCTCGGGATTTTCTTCTTTCCACCATACTTGCCCTGTCAACGGGTCGACTATAGAGAGAGAAGCGTCACTTCCCAATGTCGCCACGACAGAGTCAAGCGGAAGACAGTAAACCTTACGCAACCCGAGGGTGTGAAGGTTCAGCCTGTTCTGTATTCTGAACGGGACAGGCAGCGTGGCACAAGGTAGCGCATCCAGAGGCTCTGAGGCTCTTCCGGATGCTCGGGCATTCTGGCTGTTCCTTGTAGCTGCAGTCTCGCTCGCGGCAAGCAAGCTGTCCCAGCATGAGGTATCGCACAACGCCGTGCTATAGCGCTTTCCTCCGTTTAGAGAGATAAGAGTAGCGCTGTTCCTTGAGTTGTTCCAGAGCGTCGCTCTCTCCTGCGTATGCAAACTCGTAGGGGGCGCGCCTCCTCCTCCTATGACAGGATTTGCGGGGACGCTTGCTTGGGTGTTGTCCAGCATGAGAATCGAGCCGTCCGTTGCACCATAATAAACTGAGATGCGATCTCCGTTGCTTCTCGTCGCCACGGTGTCGTACCACGCCTTCTTGTTCGAGAGTACCAGTTTGATGGCTGGGGAGGAAGGAAATCCAGGAGATCATCACTCGGGGGAGGTAAGGAGCTCGCGGTGCGCAGTTGGTGTCAAGGGACTGGGAGCGCCCTCACCATTTGCGACTGACTCGCAAGCACTGTACAACAACGTTTTCAAAAAGCAGTGCTAGGTGGGCCATATCAAGATGGCAAAGCCCGCGTCCCATTCTGACACCATTCGTTCCCGGTGCGAAACATGATTCCTGTTCCGTCTACTGTCTCTCGTTTCCCAAGGTGATGAGGCGGCAAACTTACACGGGTGGTAGACCGTGTGCGTGAAGACTTTTTCGACGACGGTGAACTGGGGATGCTTCAGGCTTCCTGACGTTGGATCAGCTCGACAGATGAGAGCAGTCCCGTCAGTGGAAGTGGAAAAAAGGTACGGGTAGCAGTAAGAGAGAGAAATAACTGTCCCGCCGTGCAGGCACAATGTCCGCACGCACACGATCTTTTTTGACTGAACAACCCATAGCTTGATGTTCCTGTCGGCCGAACCAGTAAACAAGAAACCAGCTTCTTCTAGCGAAGCGGACCTGGTGAGCGCTGACCCAGGGACCATTCCCGATGGCGACCCAGGGCTTCTCTCCTCCCAAGTCTTTGTGGCGCCCTGTCGTAAGGTCCGGTCGGGCTCGAGTGTCTTAAGAAAAATCATAGAACTGATTGCCCCTAAGTGCTCCTTAGCTTTCAGTATAACAGGACTGTTACTTCCCGAAACCAGTGTACCCCCTTCGACCGCGTCCTTCCACACTAGCAGGGCCCCAGTACTCAACCCTAAGAACAAGCTCCGTTCCCCAGTATCATAGTGTGCGCACATGACCTCCGGAGGTGCTTCAGTGTCTGCCCTGACGGATACTTTATGGGAGAAGAACTCGTCATGTCGCCAGACAAGGCTTATTTGGAATGTCAGAGACTTTCCGGAGCCGTCCGCGTTCCCTGCCGCAGCATGGAACTGGTCGTCTCGGCTCGCAGAGGGCCCGTCTGAGGGTCTTCTCCGGTTGCCAAGACTCTTGTGAACAGATTGGCGCGCGGTCCTTGGAGAAGACAACAACTGAATGGTAGACTGGCCACGGGCGATCTGTCCTCCAGAGGAGAACATTCTGCTAACTGCCGGTTTCGCGCTGCTAATTTTCCTTGCACCCGCGCTGTTGCCAGCCCGTCGAAAGGCTTCCCGGAGACTCGTCGTGTGCCGTCTAGCTGTGAAAGGGGGGTCTGTATCTGCCCCGCTGGCTGGACGCCTTTCCATTTTTACGAGGAATAAAAGAGACAGATCCCAGTTGAGCGAAAGCTCGGTCGAGACGGCACGAGCGTCGAGACGACTGCAGAGGCCAGTACGGGCATCACCGGCCGTCGTGGCTGGGGGACCTGAGGCGTTAGGCTTGATCACTGTGGAGGCGCGCTGTAAAAGCCTTTGGCTGCTAGGAAATGGGTAGTGATTTAGGATTATCTTGCGGTAACCTACTGGCGCGTAGCTTTAGTGCCTTGGCCGACACCAGAGCTGGTCCGGCGTCCCGGAGCCACATGAGCGCCTTCACGCCCATGCTTCGGCGACGTCCAATGTTAGATGTCAAACCATCCATTTGAATCAAACCGCGAAATCACTTCCGCAACCTCAGCTTCGTCTTCCGTGCTTCCTGCAAGGGAGCCCCACAGTCCGTGAAACCAACTGACGGCAAGCCGCAGCCAGGGCCGCCGCCGCTGCGAGTTGTGGCATGTGGTTCGGTCGGTCCACATAGGACCTCCGACCGATTCAATGCGGTGTCACTTCCGTGCTCTCGAGACTGCGTGTACCATTCGCCTCACCCCCTTGATCGACACTCTCTTCAATGCAGGAGGATCGACAGGCCCTGCGCTTTGCATCCCGCTCGTCGCGGAGCTTAAAAGTTTCGAGGCCTACTGACGGGCCCCGCACATGCGTGATTTTCTACCCGAGCACAGCCGCAGAGCAATACGGAAGCAAGCCACGCCACTGATGCCAATTCGGGCCTTGAAATCGGCAAGAAGTTCCAGTACCGCTGCATAGCAGTTGCGAGTGTGACCAGCAGTCTTCCACCGAACCCGCTCATGGAAGAACCAGCGCCTCCACGTCGCCTATAGTGCACTTTTTGAAACCTTTTGCACGCTGGAGTGTGCTTGGTGGTCCTTCTGATTCGATGCTGCGAAGACAGCAACTTTCAGAGATCTGGCCCTTGCGCTACACCCGGCAACTCTAGTGAAGCGAGTCGACGCATAAGACAACGGAGAATAAAACACACCCTTCCGGGGGCCTGTAGCCTCCCGACTCCCGCCTGCGGGCGCGACAAGTACGTGCCCGGCACCGGCACACGCGGCTTCCGGCTTCCCCGGCCGCTGTCCTACCGAACCAAGTTACAAAAATCAACCACAAAAGGCGGAAGGTGTCCGCCAACCGGTACAAACATCGAACAGAGATCACGAAGACAGACCCGGGAGGCGGGCTGTTTGGGGACGCTCGGGCAAAACCAGGTTATACAAACAGGCACTGTTTTCTTTCCAGTACCGACTGCTTTCGGCGATGACATGTAGTTCCGTATATCGGGTAAACAACCACGCGGAACCGCGGGCGATCACTTGCGGTCGCATCACTCTGCGTACTGTTCAGCAGCAGCACCTGACCCCCGTGCCGTACACGGAGCACGTGATCACGTTTTTTTTCTTATTCCTAGGACAGGGCGTCACGCGTATATCATTGTGGACTCTTGTTCCGAAATATGTTGCGCACTCTTCCTGTAGGCAAACGGTTCCGACAAGCAAAATTGTGACGGCTATTCATTGTGGCTCTCGCGTGCAGTTCATCATTTACGGCTGGCACAGACACCACTGCTTGCTCCGATGACTGCTGTCGTCCCTACGTCGACCGGCAGCTAACTTTAGCGTGGATTGCCATGCGGACCCTGAGACCGCACTCTCCGGTAAACACTAAACCCCCTCCACAGAGGCACGAAGGAAATGAGTAACAGTTATCCGGGCTGCTCCATCATTCGCCGCACTGCTACATTTGATATAGTGCGCTAAACGGCCAGCCAGCTGTACTCATACCGACTTCACCAAGATCCAGTAGCTGGCGACGCTTGGAGCCGCTCTTTCCCACACCGGACGGTGAAACACTTTCGGGCGTCTGTCACGAGCTCTTTCCATAATGAGCTTAGCTGCCCTACACGCCGTCCCGACTATCGGGCTGACAGCGAACAGGACAACATTTGCCGTGGAGGCTCACTGCAAAAGCGTACAGTGTTGAGTCTGTGTCTCGCAGTGCAAAGACTGATTCCATCCGATACTACAGTGTTCTGCTGTCAAGTAGTTGTATCCCTCCTGCTGAATTTGTGCAGTAATCTCCCACAGGAAATCGTTCTCACCCAGACTCGTGTGCCTCGTGAATCGAAACGGATCGACCTGACTGGTCCAGGTTGTTCCTGGGAAGAAGAAAAAGTACAGAATAACAGACAGAAACCTAACGTCAGCACGAGCAACCCATACACAGAACGTTAAGGCAAGCAACGGAGAAACAAGAGTAAAGGCCGCTCTAGCACCGAAGTGACAAGCAGACAATCTAACGTACAAAACCTGTGGAGCTGAACCGTCAGGGCACTGTCTCCTTACACGAGAATACTTCTGTCCACACACACCTAAGAGGAAGCCAGCTGTCCTTGTCGTGAAGCGGGACCAGGCAAAAGAACCGCGCTACGTCCGATGGTTCACAACCAAATGGAAACTCACTTGAACTCTTCGTCCCACTCGACAGCTGCCTCAGTTGAGCACGCGATCGATCGCCCTGTGTGGACAGTCCGTGCCGCACTGCCTTTGTTGTAATATTTGGCAAAGATCATCCTATACAAGTATCCTTCCTGCGTAATCGATCACACGCCAGACCACGCTTCGTGAACACAGGACCACGTTCGCTCGAAGACCAGATCCAGAAACTGCAGATCAGTTGGAGAGTTTATGCCTCTACATACATCAGCGCACCCCTCGAGCAAGGAAAAAAAGACAATGCGAAACACCGGAAGATACGTGTCACGGCCGAAGAACTGGTAGGAGAACTTGCAGTCTCAAATCCTGTAGAGAAAACCTCTGGTCAAACCAAGAACTTGAATGTGGACGCGAGACAGCGCACAGTCTCGGAACACTTCAAGCGTAGCAGCTGAGCACTTCGGAACAGTGGTGCGGACGCCCCCTCTCGAGGGCAACTGCGCCAGCTGCTTTGGGTTGGAAGAGCTGAAAGCGCCTGAAGTGATGTACAGGAAGACTAGTCGTGGACATGAGCAAACCACGGGAGACGTGAGCAGACTGGAGGATGTGCATGTGATTCTGAACGAGTAGCATCAGCCATCCGCTCGGATCCCCAGACAATAAAGATACACTAGGTGATACCAAGCTTCCAATCCACACGCTCCGCACCTCACGTCCGGTCACGCCGCGCGCCCGCGGCTGTCCCTCTCCAATACGGATTAGACCGAATGAGTATCTCCGCGTATGAAGAACTCGGCGGCTGCCCCGCAACGCCCCCGGTGAAAACAGCTACGCTGGAAACTGACCTACAGCTCCCATGTGAGAGTCCGAGATATTGTAAGTGGTGGCCCACGGTACTCACCTTCGTAGTGGGGGTATTGGTAGGGAACAGCAGTTGAGCTTTGCTCATCATCGTGTCTGTCACGCGCTTGTCAGCGTAAGTCTTCAGTGAGTCGATCCAGTTGTAGCCTACTCCATCTGCACACCGGAGGGCAAGCAGGAGTCTTCGGAACAATGGTGGAACACTCGAACTACTTTTCTCTCCGTACGCCTCCTCACAGTGCGCATGGCTTGCGCATCAACAAACTCGGCCACAAACACGGAGTCAGAAAGCCCGCGAGGACTTTCTCTCCCAACCGACTTGATTGTGAAACCATTGGCACGTGTCGTAAAGCAATTGTAATATCTCGGGGAGGCTTGTACCAGAAAACTGCTCCTTTTGACGGCACAAAATTTCATCAGGTAAATATCCCTTGAAAGCGTCACGCAAGATCTGCTTTTCCATGCGGTCCTCCTTGCACATCTTTTCTTCTGGGTCCAGCGTCATCGCGAAATCCAAAAACTCCTGACAGCAGCAAAGAAACAGTCAGCCCAACGAATGAAAGGGGACGCAAGCCAATGGAAGGAACCCTCCTTGTGAACGGACGGTGGCACGCCGGGCTGTTCTAGAGAGCAAACGACATGGACACGCTATGCTACCGAATGACTAGCGGTAAGTGAATACTTGAGTCTGTCTCGGCGTGCTCGAGCCGTTCGTAGACGTGCTGGAGACGGAAATGACTTGAAGCACTGGAGCAGAATAGCCAGCTACAGCTAAGACCCATCACACGCAAGACAAGAAGAGCTTCTTTCTGTCATACTAGAAGCACACGGATAAAAAGGGCTCTGCAGATGACCCCCCTATTTGCTTGCGGTACACTAGCTAAAGAAATGGAGAAAGACATACACTCCAGCGAGATGTTCGCGCCGTCCTCATGACCGTGACCATCTGGCCCGGTTTGAAGTTCTTCGGAAGTAGCAGGCGCCGCGCTACTCCGTACGAGCTGAAAGCCTCGCAAGCTGAGCTGGAAAACTGCACTATCTACCTACCGAAGTCAGAGAGGAGTGCGCAGAAATACCGGGACAGAGCAGCTGTATGATGGAAGCCAGAGAAAGGAAGAGAAATTTCCTTACCCGGTCGAGGAATGGAACACGAGCCTCGACACCCCACGCCATAGAAGCCTTGTTAGCCCGCAGTAAGTCATAATACTGGAGCAGGTCAAGCTTCCTCTGTAGCTCCTGTAAACGAATCAGAATCAGAGCCGGTGCGACAATACCCTTCAGCCCCGAGAAAGCCATGGAAACATGCCGCTCCCTCTCATTCTTAAACAGCAGAGGGTGCAAATGTCCTGGGTGCTTTGTCCCAGAAACTTCACCTGCTTTCCACTTTGCTATTCCCGGCTCTAGAAAGGAAAGCACGGGTACGCAGAAAAAGGATCTCGCGCCACAATAATAAGCACTACACAGTCGAGAGGCTCGCCAGCCCTCCCCGTGACCGGCATCCCTGTGACATTACTCCACCCACACACTTTTCGTAGACTGGGACTCCAAAGCTACACATAAGATCGATCAGCACTGACACCATCCTTGGTTCCCTAGCACACGCTGTCTCTTTCCTCCATCACACTGTCGAGCCGCCTCGCCGACTAGAGGGTCTTCGAATCGTGTGCCCGCTAGAATCCGAAGCATGCCTTACCCATAAGAGAAACCTGAATTTTTTCTGTAAAAAGAGACTAACGGCACGAACACGGGGTATGTATATGATTGGAGAATGCAAGCCACCGCTTCCATAGCTGAGCTCGTCGGCCTCTGCCGGAATAGCTCAACAGCCAAAAATCTCTCCTGAGAAGGTAACCGCGCTTGTCGATTGGCCAGAGAGTCTGAGAAAGTGAAGTGGGAACAAGAGCACGCGCCCTCAAAACCTCACCAAGCATCTCTGTGTAAGGCAGCCGCTTACGACGGTGGAGAGGAGCCCGTGCACGAGAGCAGAAGCGCCTACTCTGGCTTCTTACGCGGAAAAAAGCGTCCTTGTTTGGAGCCTTGTGGAAGTAGAGATACCCTCCGAAAACTTCGTCAGCACCTTCACCTGTAAGGACAACTTTGATGCCGAGTGACTTGATCAGTCTGAAGAAGCAAGACAACAAAACTACAGACCATTACAGCCGACGCGAAGAAAGCGCGAATGAAGAGGCCGACGAGAGACACTCCTAGAAATGAAGAGGGGACAACACTTGCAATCAAACCTCCGGAATCGGACATGCAAGACCAGAGTACAAGCCCTACTACAAAATCTCACGCGCCGTACACACGCATCGTCGCGTAGGGTACGTAACATCAGAACGCATGAATTCAAGGTACAACGCCAGGCAGATACTAAGAAGACGATGCGAGGTGAGGGCTCAGACCCCACGAACAATTTGAGAGGCGCCCACAGAGATGTGAGCCTTAGCAGACACAGCATAAACTCAGCTCAACAAACGACAGCTCTCTCCAGTCTCTGACCTGCAAAGCAGGTACATAGGAACGGCAGCCCGGATCGTAGTGACATCGTAGGTTTCGATTAGGCGGATAACGTCCTCGAGAGCGTCCAGACCTTCCTCCAACTCGAATGTGAAAGCGTGGTGTACAGTCCCCAGGACGTCTGCGCACAGAACAGAACACTTACGCGCCCGTGTGACAGCGGAGAACATCTCGATCCTAGAGAGTTCGGACATATGTACGCTCGTATATACACGAACATGGATACGACAGGTATTTATGCGTATACGCGCGGCCCCGTGATCGTTCGAATGCAGACAAACGTACCGAGCACCAGGGCCAGACCAGAGACGCATCTTTCATAGACATTTCGATCTGTCTCAACTGATCATACACCTAGGGCGCGATGCCTCACTCCAGTTCTGTTGTCAAGAGCGGTCCACCTGTTTGCTCCCATGCACACATGTGGAAGCACGTGGCTCGTGCAGGTCAACGGGGTTAGGCATGCTCAAAGATTGGTCAAGGTCTTGGTGCGTACGGGCAATCTCCAAAGTGCAGTCAGACATTAGGGTCTTTGGTATGAGCGTTCATGCCTAGAAACAGCATCCTGGAACCTTGAGGCTGTACCTTAAGCTCAGACAGTGAGCTTTAACGATTGTCCAAACAAAAGGGGACATCCGAGCTTGTGCTTCGTTACGCTGTGCAAAGACGGCAAAATGAAAGCTCTCCTCCCTCAACACCCAACAGGGTAGTCCGTGCTCTACACCCACAAAATCTGTGTGTCACCCGGGCCTGGCGTGCCTTCCGACTACCGAATGTTTGTCTTTTCTAAGGGGCACAGGCTTCACCTACGTCTGTGGATACCGATATGGCTCCGCAGCTACAACAGAAATCCTTCACTTGACTGAAAGAACCACAACGATCTCTACTGACTGGATGTTCGATCTGAATGCTGGCCCCTCGGTGTTCGATTGTACTCTTCGCTGTACCTACTGTACTGTGGAACAGCGTTACAGTCTAAACTGGACCATAGGTCCTTTTCAACTTACCAGCTACTTTCTTTGCAAGCTGAAGGTCCTTGGAATCCTTCAAGCCAATCGAGAAGGAATGTAGCTGATGCATCCAAAGGTGACTATCCATCTCGCTAGCCGACACTTTAGCAAATTCCCGAGCGGCGATGGCTGCCACAATCGAAGAGTCTAGACCTCCGCTTAGCATGAGGCCGAAAGGGACATCGCACATGAGTCTCTTGCGTACAGATTTCTCCAAAGCCTCTCGTAATTGAGCCAGGTCACAAGGCCTTGTAGGTAGCGGTTTCTCCGGTCCCCACCAAGATGGGTTGTAGTACCTCTTGAAGCCACCTTGACCGCTGTTTAGAGCCGAATGATAGTAGTGACCGGGAGGAAACACTGATACCTGCTCGCAGTCTTTGATTAAAGCTTTCATCTCACTGGCAAACCACATACTCCCATCTGATGCATAACCCACGTACATCGAACAAATTCCTAGAGGATCTCGGACCGCGAGGAAATCCCCTGCAAACAAAGGAGGCACAACTTGCATCAGCATTCACACAACTGGGATGGTACAATCATTTACATACAGTATGTGTAGGTGTATTGGGAGAGTGCAAAAGCTCCGATACTAGGACACTCATCCACACGTCTAGTTTGGTCGAGAGCGAAACTATTTTTTGACACCTCAGTGAGTACAGTGCTTGACCACATGGAAGTGAGCTACCGCACTTCACGACAGAAAAAAGGCTGCTGGGGGAACTCAGACCCTACAAAAAAGCTGAGAATTCGGCGCTCCCTCGCCCTCCCATCACGGTAACAAAGCCACCCCCGTGTACAGACATAGTCGTGTGACTCCTAGACCGACGCCATATCCCTTCCACACAAACACGTCACGTGAGCCGTCAGAGTCAATCTGCGTCCGCCCTTGCCCCGTGCGCAGGGACATCGAGGGAGGCAGGCACATAGAAACCGGAAGCAACCTATCTTTTGACTCGCAGACAGCCACGAATGAATGCAAGACAGTCGAGGAAAGCGCATGGGTGACGAGACCCGTGCACTAACCGTCACTGCGGGTAACCCCAGACTACACCGACTGGCGCAGTTCAGCTTGAGCCCAACAGAAGTCGCTCGACGATAAGAACGCCTCTCCCCTTGAATGCAGACACCGAGCGCGCAGGTAACGAGCTACGGGTAGCAACACCAGGCACTCGTAAGGAGAACGTGTATACTGAAAGGAACGGACGAAGAAAGACAGGAGAGGCTCTTTGGCAAATTCGTCTTACCTGTCCGAGCATCAGAGACAACAAAAGCAAACATGCCGTCAAGCTTGTCACACATGTCGGCCCCGTGAAACTTGTACAGGGAGGGGAGAGGCTGGCAATCACTCGCTGTAGTCCAGCCTTGAACCTCCTCTGGAGGAATCAATTTCTTTGTCAGTTCCACATGGTTGTAGATCTCCCCATTGACAGTGACGGCAACTGAGTAAAGCATTGCAACCGCAAGCCCTGACAAGCCAGTCAACTCGTGTACGAGTAGCGCGGTTGAAAGGCTTTCGTCTATGGAACGGTTTCCCTCCTCAGCCTTGCAAGGAGAACGCGGCCAAGCACGTTCTGCCGCGCCTGTGTAAGTCCACAGAATCCCCAACAGTAGAGTTTCGCCAGTCCAGACGCCCCCCCTAAGCACAGGCAGACCTCGAGAGAACACATATTGTCTTAGGAAGTGTACATACGAATGCCGTGTACAAGGTTGAGCAGTCGCGTCGGGTTAGACAGAACACAAGCCGGGGATGCTTTGCTGACGGGCCACGTGTGACCTCGGGGCGCCTTTCTGCCGGCTCACACATGTATCGCACACGGAGCCTCGGCCGAAAAGCACCGCGGTCTCGTAACAAGAGACATTCGTCAGTACACAAACGCTCTCCAGCAAAACAGCTCGAAGGACCGTAAAGGGTGGACCAGGTAGAGGGCACGGAGACAGGAGTAGACTCGACACGAGGAATTCACAGTAATCGAGAACCA
>NW_027154322.1:0-8034 GCF_002600585.1 Cystoisospora suis
AATGTCTCTCAATATCTTATCTGGTTCATTCGTAGATAGTAGATTTTTACATCACGAAGCAGATAAGATATTGAGAGACATTGCAGTTGAGAGTTTCACGTAGATTTGTATAGAGTAGATCTACAGATGGACAACCTTTGAACGTTGAGAATAGGCATGTATCTTGTATACGTGCTGACACATGTAGTGTCTCGTCTGTGTAACAGTCATCTGTTGCCCGTCAAGGAAGGGACGGATTCTGCTGTACATGTGTTTTTCTCCAGTGAGCTGAGCTCATGTACCTACCTGCATACACGCATATAGGTCAGAGCCAATACCCTGGAAGTGATGGTAGTAATAGCACAGCTATGTAGGGATACGCCTGCTTCCCGGGGGTGGCCTTGCGTGATGAGTGTTCCATTAGGCCTGAGATACTCATATGATGACTCACCTCTGGTCCATGTATATCTGTGCGTTACGACTTAGGAATGACGAAGTATGTACACTTCTCGTGGACGTCCTGGCCCGTGGTTCTTTTGTTGCCTTTCAGCTGACTAACTAGCTGCGTGATTTTGTTCTTCTTTTTGCCGCCATGCCGCATGCAGGAGGCTGTCGAGAAAGCTCTTTCTGTAAATGATATGACACTTGCACAGCACGCAGCATGTGCCCCTGCTGACATCTCTCAACGCCAGCAGTTGTGGCTGCGCTTAGCTCATCATGCGGTAAGTTTGACTATGTATAAGAGGAGGTAGCCAACAGAGGGGGGTACGTTTCCTTCTGGTTAACGCTCTAATACAGTTTTATTTCTCGGGCACCTGAAGGAGGAGCTCCTTTGTACGGACGTCGTCGCATTCCTTGAAATGTTGCTCAGTCACTGAGCGCTGTCTCGAAAGATACACCACAAGTGACGAGCACGGTGACTCGGCTGACTGTATTTCATTCTTTCTCAACTATTTTCGAGCTCCTGTGAGGAGGAGGTGGTAGTAACGTGTTTTCTGTAGAGGCAAGGGGTGAGGGAAGTTCAAGTGTCGTTGAGATGAAGCCTAGTCCCAGTCCCTCTGTTTCTTCACAGGGACTAAGGCGTCATGTGCTTTCTCAAGATCAAAGACGAGGCCGTCTTGAAGGGGGATGGTCTTGTTCAAGAGTTGAAGCATATACAGAAAACCAAGGAGTTGCTTCCTGGGCTCTCTGTATACGCTTCTGTATATTACATACCAAGGGAAGGGAACGGTAGTTATGGACAGCGATCTACGAATCAGGCAACAACAATGGGAGAGAGGCCAGTCTACTGATGAGTGCCGTACCTTTCTGTAGCTCTACGGTAGGAAGCAAGTCTGGTGTATTTAGATGAACGGCTCTTCAAGCGCCAGCGGGACGTAAGGTTTGCTTTGGGATTCCCTCTCAGGGGGGTGAGTTGTAGAATTCAAAACAACACTTTCTTGTCGTTGTGACTCAACGTAATACTTGATGCCTCTGTGCTGATGAATTGGAGAGGGAGGGAGGAGTGTCACATAGATTGCGGTTTGGAATAGCGGGGCTGGCGGTTCAGTGTCCCAGGTTGCTCACGCACGACTGTAAGTCCTACAGAAGATTCTTTGAGGTTTCTTTGCAAACCCGAGTAGAGCGGACGCGGACGCAGGCTTAGTTCGAATACATCTCACTTAGCATGCGTCCCAGTCTACCAGGGAATATCCGCGGTCAGGGTGTTACTGTATCCACAGTGAATGCCTTCATGTCGGTCCAGTTAGACTGAAGAACACTTTTTTTCCACATTAAACCCTTCAAGACCTGGCTGGAAATCTTCGGTGGCAAACACGCCAGGAAGGTGGAGAGAGGGGGGTAGGGGGGCACCTCAACGTGGGCTTCCTATACCCGGGATGCGTGTTTTTGCCTTATGGCGTGCATACAAAAAAGAGCGTGTCGCCGATTCTACAGTTGAGTCCGCAGTCGCTTTGTCCAGAAAAAATTTGTCCATGCTTTTCCATGTGATTCAGGCTATTCACGAAGACGTCCCGGCTCTGGTAGCCCTTGTACAGCAGTCAGCCGGTCTATTGAAGATTCAGGTTAGGACAGAGATATAACCTAAACATAATTCTCTTGTCTCAATCCTGGGGAGGGCGGGCCTTGTCTTTTTCCCACTTTTTTTTCAGCTTCCCCAATAGAACGCAATCTGTCATAAGAATGAACTTTTTTCTTTGATGAGCTAACGATATCCGGGGAGTGAGTGCAACTAGCTTCGTCCTAAGTATAACCTGGTATCTATACCGGCAGTAGGAAGGAATGAGTGATCCGAGAGTGCTTTACTCGGGCACTCCTATTGTGTCTGTAGTGTGTGCGCACTGGTTACGCTTGCTGCCCGTTGTCTCGTAAGACTGACGGCAGTAACGGAGAATACTTTTTAGCTAGAGGGACGGGAGCTTTGTAAGCCAGTCTGCTGTAATGAACAAGCACTTGCAAAGAACGGCGAGAGAAGAGGATGATGTGTGTCGTGTCTATGTCACGCCGAGGCAGGGCAGGTTTGCGCATGCATCTGTCTGCGGGTGTTGACTTTCTTGTCCCATGTGTGGTTTTTTTCCAAGGACGTCTTACCTTATATGTCGGATTCGACGGTGATTGATACACTGAAGGACGACATCTGTGCCGCATTAGATGCTTATGAACAGAGGATTGCAGCAAGGTACCAGGAAATGGATACGCACAGGGAAGCCATTGCGGCTCTCAAAGCAGAGCTGAGGGCTGTCAACCAACGGTACGTATATTCAATAGCTTTCAGTACTTTCGTCGGTCTCTCCTCCCACTGTCATTGTGCCACATCTCTATCTGCACGTTAGAACCTTGATTTAGTCTAGTCCTGGACATGTCCACTTCAGCGCCTGTGTGCCCATCCGAACGACTCTATCAACATCTGTCTGGGGTGTATGTATACCCACTCGTAGCGAAGCCACTCATATCAACTGTACTCCTGTGAACAGGTTCATTCTCCGTCAGTGCCCGGGAAGCAGACATCACACACGTATGTACCGGGGCAGGTATTGAATTGTATGGCAGAAAGAGCTTTGGGCTGCTAGACGATTGTAGTATGAGGTAGAACACAGCGCGGCCTAGAGAAGACTCGGTGAACGTCGTCGGAAAGATTCGGTGGATCCCGGGAGCGAGTAATGTCCATTTACTTTTGTGTCTGTATTAGTATCTCTTTACATATTAACTACTTGATACTTGTATCTGTCCGGAGATCGAGTCAAAACTGGTCTTGCCTCTGTACCTTTGAATGTGCTTCTCAAATTTCTCCGTCTAGTTGCCTGCCCGAGTGGACTTTGTTTCAAACCAGGGCAGAGTTGATTCGCTACCTTTCTTCCGAGTATCGGACGTGAAGCAATGACTGGCGTTGCGTCCTGTCATTCCCAGCCCTTCTGCGTACGTATGACGGGGAAGTACGGGTTAGTCCGAAATTCATTCTCCCAGCTATAAGAAGTCCTCTTCGTCTGTGAACGGTGCAAGTGTGGGAGTTCTATGTGCTAAACTGTATTTCATTTCCCCTGTTGCAGGTGCGTCGTAGTCGAGATTGATCAGACCTGCGATGTATGCTGCGAAGCCATCTTCACGGAGCGTTTCTACGCCTTCTCTTGTGGACATTGCTTCCATGCGACTTGCTGCCAGCGTCTTCGGATTCCCGCTATGAGTGAGAATACTTCACAGGGCTTTACTTCTTTATTTCGTGCTGAGTTGCCTTCACGCAACTCGTCGTGAGGTCGTGGTTGCTTTCTTTACTCTTCTACAGCATAAATGTTTCGATGTGGAAACCGATTTTCCCGCCTGCGTACACTTGTAACCGGTTTAAGTAGATCGTCCCACGTAGGCAACCTCGCGCCACTCGGGTCCCTCTTACACGTGTATGCATACCTGCGTGGTCTCTTCTTGTTCTAGGCGATTCATAGATCATTGCTATGTCACATTATTGGCACCAGATTTCACTGAAGGCAGAAGCTGCACTTCTTCTTATCTGTGTTTTTCTTCCGAGGGTGCGTACAACTCCTTGCACGTTGTGCCTGAGTCTTAGAGTTTCATCTATCAAGCGCTGCACATCCAGATGCTTGAGCATTCATCGCCTCGGAAGGGACGTCCAGCCAGACGCACTTGCTCAACAGTGTCATGAGACTGAGTCTCACAAACTGTGGATCAGTGAGACTGTCCCTGCATGATGACAGAAAAGTAGTAGGCGGTCTCTGCATACACGCATATAGTCGTGTGCATGCATTCTTCGTTGTCTTGCTGATATGCTGGTGTGCCGATCCACGATCCAGCTGCGTGTACTAATATCTGTCGGTCTGTATGGCTCCTGCCACCAGCGCCACAGGTTTACAACTGTTGCCTGGGTGACGAGAGCCTTCCTTTCTTCGCGTAATAGAAACTCTCCTTTTCTTTTCATGCATGCATTGCTCCCGGTGGTCCCTACCAGATGTTGATTTGCTGGCGGAATTCGAGCGACGGATGGTGGAACTAGACCGGGCGCAGGAATACGGGGCTCCAGCAGATGTCATGCAGCATCTGGAAAAGTAAGGCATTCGGCTTGAGAAATCTCTTCATTCAACAGCGATAAAGGGGGCGTAACTAACAGCAATGTAGTGTGGTGTGCTTGACAAGAGTTTGTGAAGGCGGTAACCGTATGCATGCATCCATGTGCTTCAGCGAACAGTCGTATAGACACGTCGTGATAGGTCTCAGATTCTCTGATTGTACATGTATACCATACATTCAGGAGCAGTCATGCATGCATCATACACCACCTCCCTTGTCCGGTGATCCTCTGCGAAATGCCCGCGCTAAATCCAGGTACTCTTCTGTGCTACTGTCAGACAGACAATGTGTTGTTTGTCTATAAGGCGCTTAGTTCTGTGAATGTCACTGTAAAGAAACACCGTTCCGAGGCGCGACGCCCTCTATGGCACGTGGGACAGAGGCCGCGGTGTTATTCGAAGGTTATACTCAAAGAATAGCAGAAAGAGAAGACAGAGTACTGCGGAGGAAGGCTGCCTTACGCCGGCGGTCAATAGAGAAGAGAAGTATGTCGCTCAAACAGCGTTCGTTCCGAATGGCGCGCCGCACCTTCTTCTCATGGGAAGTCCCCGTGTTCGTCCCTTGTATATACATACAGTGCTGAGATCACTGAACTGAGAGATACTGCACGGCTTTCGAGCGTCAGTTCCCGTCGTGACAGGTGAAGAGTTTGACTCACAGCATGAACTCTATCCATCGGTACGCTTTACTAGCGCAGTCTTCATATATATATATATATATAAGGAACACAGGAGGCTGCAGTAAAGCCGCAGCTAGGATAAGGGTTGATGGGAAAGGAGCAGCATCATGCAGTCTGCATGTGTGGCAGGATATCTTTATACCCTGTTTCACGCAGTCCTGTGTCGTTGTTCGCCGAGCTTTCTATTTCTGTTGCGGTGACCATAGCTTTGTCTTCTCATGACAGATCTTGAGACTTCTGGCCAAGAGTGTCCTGTCGCTGTGCAGAGCCGTAGACGATTTGCTGGCAGGAGAGTGTTTGATCTGCGGCACTCTCATGATCCGTGCTATTGCGCTGCCCTTCATTGGGGGGCCTTTGGAGTCTCCCGAAGAAGTGGAGAGTTGGAATATTCTTGACGACTCAAGTCCTAGCGAAAACGACAAGTCTGGCTCATAGGAGGGTCTATCTATTTATAGTGACAGGGTGAGGATGTGCTTGGGTGTACCGTATGGCCAGTCTTACAAGCTTTTCGTGGCCGCTATTGATACAGGCGGTGCAAAACTTTTCTTGAACATATGGGTGGACGCGGAAAGACAGCGCGGTAGGACAAGGGTGCTCCGCACATTTCTTATGCTGGTTTTTTCAAGCCGTAACCTTGTTGAAGAGGTGACGGGTATGTCCCGTCGCTTGTAGTTCACCTTTCGTAGCTTCCTACTTCCTCGCTCATGTGGAAGAAGGCTTTGGCCGTCAGCTGGGCTCTATGGTCCTGTAAGAGAGCCAGGTGGAGGAGGGGTGTAGGCAGTGTATTGTAAGGCTTTGTTAATGAGGATGAAGTTCCGAAGACAGCTGGTGTTCACTTGTGTTTTTTTAAGAAGAGCAGAGAGGCTTATTAGCAGGCCTTTCTCCCATGAAAGTGTGTCAGGTGTCGACTGCACGCTGCAGGACACAGACTATTGTGGACTGTTTGTTCTGTGAAAGGCTGGGGTGAGTCGATGCCCGTCCTTTTCGTAACATCGTGGGCAAAGCAAGGCCAAGCACTGTCGCCCGGGACAAGAAATTCTCTAGAACCATAATTACTGTATTTGCCCTTCCCTTAGAGATGCTTTGAAGGCGGAGGCTTTGGTAAAAAGCGTGGTGATTCGGCATTCATTCTTTCGTCTGTCGAAAGCAAACAAGTACGGAGGCCTGCCGAGGTGGTAAATATGAAGTACGGCAGTTATCTTGTGCGTAGGGTTTAGGGTTTAGTTTTGTACCCGCCAGAAAGCCTGCAGATGAGTGCTTCACCAGCTCCTACTGATGGCCCAGCCGTCTGACAGGTTGTAGCGTGTACACGAGACAAGGCAGCCGTGTAACAGGCATGACAGATACAGGCTCTCTTATGGAGTCAGCAAGGTTTGAAGTCGTGTGTGGCGCGGTAGTAACTAAGCGAAACTACTTCGACACCTCGCAGCTGAAACGCTATTGCCGGCCATACGGAAGCGCAGATCTTGGTTTTTTCTTGGTCCATAAAGAGGATGTAGTATGGGCGGCATCATCGATGACGTTACACCGTTCACTAGAATGCCCGGCATTTCGGTAGAGCACGGGGTGCCGGCAGTGAGGATGCGCTCTGCTTTCATGATCGCCTATGCCAGGGGTCACCAAACTCAGATCGCAGACCAGTCTGTACAGCAGCCAAGCGCGGCACGATCCAGTCCAATCCCTGACACTGGGCTAATGAATGGAGGCTAAGGATTCACGCCGTATTCCTGCATGACCCTCATCTACAACAGGGCACCTCGAAAATGACGGCGTCTGAACTGCGGCGGTGCGGGTCCGGCGTCGCCGTAACAGTGCAATCCACTCCCACAAACGGACTGACTGACTGATCTTGCGGAGGAAGACAGCGTTTTCCGACAGTCGCAAACATGTTTTTTACATCGAGACGACAGGCCTTTCTGACAAGACTGTTGAACAACTTTTACTGGCAAGATACGCATCAGTGCAAGACAACATTCGCAGTTGCCTTCTGAAAGGAAACGGCTTTTTCCGAAAGCAGTGCTTGAAAAATCAGGACGACCTGCAGAGCCCGGAGCTTCGCGTCCGAGCGAGCGACTCTAGAGGGGAACTGCTAGCTTTTCGTTTGTCTCCGGAAAAAACGACGTACAATATGGGAGAGATGGAAATCGCTCCAATCAAAAACGCAAACTGCTGCAATTTTCCAGCTCCCCTTCCCCTGTCCCGCATCGCTGCCGCCCCCTATCGCGTCTTTCTGTTAACCGTCCCTCCGCCTTCGCTATGATCAGAGTACGCCGCGGGCCTCCTGCGCCTGCAGGATACCGTCCCTCTGAATTCACTTAGGACTATCACATCAAATAAATCGCCAGTCTGCGTTGGGATGACTGTCCCCCCTGTCTTTGATTCATCAAGAGCGTCACCTTACACAACGCTCGTGTAGGTAACAAGGGCAGGACCAGCAGCCATAATCTGCCTACAACTCGTTCCTCGGTTAACTCTATACCACTACTATTTCGGGAAGAGACTCATGAGTGGCCTTTCCAGCTCAAATTACTAGTCTTCGAAATCGAAAACTTCACGTGGCCTGCCAGCCCCGTCATAGAACTAACTATTGCCGCCTGGTAACAGGCGGAATGGCCGGAATAAAAAAAGACACGCGCGCCTCATTACCTTTCACCCGTCTAGAAAAAAGACAGATTCCGAAAAGGAAACAACAGGGAGAAAAAGAAAATTTGGAAAAAAGCACCAGAGATCCTTTCCGTTCACAACAAGACATCTCTCGCCCTCACTCTACAGTATGTCTCACTTTTTCAGCCCCATACCCC
>NW_027154323.1:0-3887 GCF_002600585.1 Cystoisospora suis
TGCATGTGTATAGACACGGAAGTAACAAGAGAGACAGAAAGAGAAAGAGAGAAAGGACGAGAGAAGAAAGAAAGAAAGAAAGAGTGAGAAAGAAAGAAAGAAGGATAGATAGACAGACAGTTAGCTAGATAGATGTGGCAGGTGCAGGAGTGTCTGCTTAGGAGGGCTTAAAGATGTCTCAACCATCTGCATACACATCTATCTATCTATCTTTGATCTATCTACCTTCAATCTATCTTTAGTCTATCTATCTATCTATCTTTCCTGCATCTACCCTAAGCCTACTACTATTTCTTTCGTATTTGTCTATCTATCTCCGTGACGTCTTCTTGGCCATAGAGGACTCTAAAGAGATGGAGACATTTCTTTATTTTCTTTTAGAGAAATCCACTTTTTCCTTGCTTGATGTGTATGGCTTTCTGTAGGTACCATTGTCAGGATGATGAAAAGTTGGGAGAAGAGAGACAAGAGTGGCGAGTGTGTCGTGCTCTAGATATCTGAGAGGAGTCTTCGATACACACTCCATCCCCGCTAGCTGGACGTCGCAGTCATGCACTTGGAGGAGATTGAGAAGATACTTCTCTCGATGAGCCTTATGAAGATGATCGTTGATACCCTAGGTCAACACAACACAGGACAAGAAGAAAGAAAAAGAAAAGAAGAAGAAGGAAAGGAGAAAGGGAGACAGAAGATGAAAAGAGGAGAAACATAGAGAAGAGGGAGGAGAGATAAAGAAGAGAGAAAGAAAGAAAGAGAAAGAAGAAGAGGAAAGGGATGGAGAAGAAGAAGAGGAGACAAGAGAAGATGAAGAAGAGTCTAGGAGAAATTGGATCCAGAGAGAGAGACATAGAGAACCCTAAGAAGCAGATAGACGAAAAGGTTGGCTGAGTAGACTTGAGAAAGATGAGAGAAGAAAGAAAATAAAGAGAAAAAAGAAAAGAAAAGAGAGAGAGAGCGAGAGAGAAGATCGACGAGGTGCTAAGAAATCTCCTAGCAAACAAGGGAAAAGATACACGCATACAGATAGATAGAAAGATTAAAGATACATGAACGGAGAGATCAGATAAAGAAGTACGTAGGAGATATAGAGATAGGTAGAGAGAAGAAAGAGGAAAGGTAGGTACGTTAGAGACAGCTATATGAATAGACTAAAGAAATAGAGAAAGAAAGACTAACGACAGACAGACTGCATAGAGCTTAAAGATAGGTAGATAGATTAAATATATAGATAGATTAGAGATAGATAAGTAGATAGACTGAAGAGATATAGACCGGTAGACTGAAGATAGGTAGATGAGAGATAGAGATGATGCTTACAATGCAGTAAGGGCTATCTTCTGCAGTAAGATAGAAAGCGATAAGTTTGGCTACCGCAGCTAAAGGCTTTAAGACATAGATATTCTGAAGATTCGAGAGATTCGGAACCTCTGGAGTAAAGTTGAGCTGAAGAGGAAAGAAGAAGAAGAAAACAAAAAAGGAGATAGACAGACAGACAGACAGATAGATGAAAGGGAAGGATAACGAAGGATGAGAGAAAAGAGAGAGAAAAAGGCGGATGGATTTGTGTGTCAAGAGAAGGAGAGAAGAAGAAGAACGTACGTACGTACGTGCTCTTCTCAGACGAGACAGCAGACACTTTCCTTTCTACTATAAATAGACTTGAAGACTACAAGGAGCTATTTCAAACATGATAGAGAACACCCCCTATCTATCTATACGAGAAAAGCCAAAGAAAGGGCAGACGCATACAAGAAAAGATCTATCTATCTACCACCTTTAGTCCATCTACCTCTATCTGTCTCTCTTTACCTATCTACCTATCTATCTTTTTTAGTCAGTCTATCTAAATCTATCTCTGTTCATTTCTGTATCTTTTTAAATTTATGCACTTTTCTTTCTCTTGAGAGACGGTGATAGAGAGTCGTCTGGACTGCCAACAGGTGTCAGTGTACATACACCTGACACGATCCATCTTCATTTTCTCCTAGAAAAGACAAGAGAAAAAGAGACGACACAGAGAGAGACACCCTTTCTTTCCTTCTTGCCTCCCTGCGCGATTGTCGCTCTAAACAGTGATAGACAATTCACCCTAATTCCTCTGAGAGATTGACATCCACGCCGACCCTCCTAGATAAGTAAGGTGTACATACACCCGGGAAGCCTCCCACTCATCCCTTTCTCCTAGGAAAGAAGAAGAAATGACACCGAGAGATTTCTCCTTTTCCTCGTGACAACGACTTACACTATCGACATTTCTTTCCAGATAAGCCGCTTGGTCGCATAGAGATCCATAGCGCGAGCCCCCGAGATACTGGAGAAGAGGAATTAAACTTCCTGTCTCCTCCGTCGCATACTTGAGCAGTTGCTGTCTCTGATTAACGTCCTCCAGAATCACACGCAGACCTGAAGGAAAGAAAAAGAAGAAAAGAACGGAGAAGAACGAAGGATGAAACAACATGGAAAGGAGGAAATTTTGAGTGATAAGACGGGATACAGAGGAAGGTGGAGGCTACATGTGACCTTCGCTCATATATACATGAAGGATTGAAAAAGATGCTCAACAAAACAGCCAGAAAAGGTAATGAACATCCACTGCATTCCTCTCACTTGACTCGGGAGTATACGAAAAGAGACACATATATATGTATATGCTTGCTAATAGACAGGGTCACTGCATGCATGCACGTATACCCCTTCCAATACAGAATAGAAACACGCACGCGTACATATACGCCTCTGTACATAAAAATATAGATAGACAAATATACCCACTGCATGCGTGTAAGCGTACCCGTGCCTCCGCGTGTACACGTATACTTGTGCATATCTATCTATCTATAAACATATCTATATATATACATATATATATAGGTATAGGTATCGAATAGAGTGAAGATTGCAACTAAGCTGCTTTTTCCTTGAGCTATCCAAATAGAAACACACCATGAAAAGAAAGTTGGGGATAGGCTGGTGTCTGCTGTCTCCCTCCCCCGATCCCCTCCCTCCTCTTTTCCTGTCCATACACCTGAACTTCTCAATGAGAACCGCATCGACCTCTCTGGGTCTATCCTTCATTCTCTTCATCTTTCTCTCTTCCCCAGACAGAGGGAAGGGAATGCCAAATGAAAAAGTACTCCTATCGATCACTTTGATAGGGCGATGTATCTCTAACGACGCGAGATGACGACATGCATGCATGCATGTGACTGAAAGATAAGTGAGTAGTAGTCGTTGTCAAGCTACCAGGCTGGGAAAGGGACTTGAGAGAAACAAGATCAAGATATAGAGAAAAAAGAAGATTCTTTCACAGAAAGAAGAAGAAAAAGAGGTAAATGAATCACCTGTGGCACTTGCAGCGAGAATAAGAGGATTTGCTACGGTCTCTTTTAATGCAGGAAGGAGGAGATCTACAATGTGGTAATTCTCGCAGCATTCACGCATCGCCTGTACATACAGTACATACACACTCACATACAAAACAGATACCACCTCTCGCATCCATCGAAATACACAACTCTCTCTCCTTATATATACATATATATATACAGATATATAGGCAATTGCCTCTACACATCCCTGCTACCTATCTTTAATCTATCTATCTATCTGCGATCGCTCTATCTAAAAGACAAAACGTCTTCTTCACGAATCCTTGTAGAAACGTTTGCGCACAGATCTAAAGAATATCTGAGGAGAGAAAATTTCTACAGACAGATCTTTTCCACGTGACTGATGAGGAAACGACCCACAAGCGATTGTGCAACCTGGGTCTGCATGCAGTCGAGCATACATGCATGCATGCATGCCAAGGTCAATATGTCATGTCTACCTTCAAACTCAAACGTTCGACAAGCGTCTAGAAGCACGATAGATAGATTAAGGATAGA
>NW_027154323.1:4177-4326 GCF_002600585.1 Cystoisospora suis
CCGCTCGCACCCTTCCTCTTTCTTACCCGCGCAACTGATTTCTCGCTCCATCTCATTTACTTCGTTAGATACTCCCACGCGCGCGCCCGCGGTCTCTCTCACAAGTGCGCTATTAATCTCTCCCTCATACTCCGACTCTTTCCTTACCT
>NW_027154324.1:0-161 GCF_002600585.1 Cystoisospora suis
GACACCAAGAATCATTACAATGGACCGCCTGGCGTCGCTCAACGGCTTCGGCCTGCGGGGATTTCCCTCTGCTCCTGCGTCGGACGCAGGATGTGGGGTCCGTTGGGTGCATAATTGTGCATTTCCTTTCTATTTTGCACGGTTCCTTGCCCGGGATTGGG
>NW_027154324.1:207-371 GCF_002600585.1 Cystoisospora suis
ACCGGCGGGTGAGTTGGCCTCTGGGAGCCGTCTTGGCTCGCAAAGGGTCCTTGTGTCGTTCCCGTGTTTGGTTTTATTCCTTATTGTGCTTACTGTGGCTCAATGGGTAGCAAATAACTTTTGCTTCCCATTGATGCCTAATTTGTATGAAGGGCGTGTACTTT
>NW_027154324.1:432-4828 GCF_002600585.1 Cystoisospora suis
GAGATTTTCCCGCGAGGAGATTCCTGGCCTCCTTTGGCCTATTTAGGCTACCTATGAGTGTGTTAGCTATACTAAATGTGTTGGCTTCTAATTAGGCTCCACTAGGAGCCCTAATATGGCTTTTCAAAAATCCACGGACCGTAGTTTCGCCCTCCCGGTCCGTGGGCCAGCTAGGTTGCCCGATTATTAGGTCGGTGCGTTGGCCTATGTTTGCCCTTTCTTATATTTCGTGGTTTTGTTACGAATTCCTGAGCTTCGACGCTCTGGTTAGGCTTTCCTATTCTTCTTCTGCTTATTGGGCTCCTGTCAGAGTTTTGACTCTGCCCCTAAACCTACAGTAACTCAAACATACGTGTTGACGTTTATTAAGGAGCAGATACTGGATTCCTGAAGAAGAGAAGGGAGTTGGTGAAACTCGAAGTAACGTAAAGAAAGAGTAGAAGAGGGTTAAATTGTTGAGAGGCTTTAGACGTTGAGCAAGAGAGTTAGTAGGAGAGCTACTGATAGCCTAGAGTGTTTGTTGGGCCCTACAGAAGCCTGTAATAAGTCGGAAAGAAGCCGTAGCCCGAGTTAAAAGTGGTTAAGACTCCGATCACTATGATAAGTAGACCATATGACTAGATAGTTGGGGGAGAATTAGGGGAAAGAGAGCTTAGTCGACCCGTGTTAACTAGCTAAGAGCCGTCGTGCCCTTAGTCGACCACGAGGGACGGTGTGTGCAAATGTGACTGGAGCAGTGTCGAGCGCTCCGAGGCCAATCGTGTCTAGTTCGCCAAGAACGAAAGAGGGAATCATGTGCTGACAACCAGTGGGAGAAGAGACAAGCAGAAAAGGGGGAAGTAAGAAGAAAAAGAAGAGCAGGCGAGTTCTTCCTTTTAGAAGCAAATAAGATGCGGTGGATTCCAGAGAGACCGAGGCCGTGTCTCCAGTGCTGAAGTTGGGAAAGACACCGTGGTTTTTTTCCCTTTGTGTGACCGAGGATTGTCCCTCAAGTCTATCTTCCGTTCTTTTGTAGCATCGTTGCTCTCACGTGAAGTGTCGTGCCGAGGACCGGGCGAGTGTGTTGATCAGTCACGAGTGAGACCACCGTGGTGTAGTGAGAGTTCCGCACCGAAAGGTCCAATGTGTCGGTGAACAAAAAGTGTGGCGAGAGACTGAATCGACCCGTGAGTTGGGAACGTTCAAGAATCTTTCCCTAATCGGCTGGCCTAGTGAGACCTCCACCGAGGGGACGTAGGGATCACCCCTACGGCAGATCGGAGAGCGAGAAGGGACTGAATCCTCAAGATTGGAGGCTATCCCGGAGGTTAGGAGGAGCTAATGAGTTCACTGTGGCATGGGGTTTGACCAGAGACCGTAGAGAGCGTACGCTGAGACGGTAGACTGTTAGACGGATTAACTTAGGAGCGACCTCGAGCGTGACCCTCCTTTTTTCTGAAGGTTAGACGTATCCAGATCAGACAGTTGGTAATCCGTGGTGCTCTATTTCTCCACTACAGCTACGGCTGCTGGACGTCCTTTCACCAGCAGAGCTGGGGAGAATTGGCGGCTGGTGCGCGCCGCAGTCTTGAGTGTGAAGTATCTGTCAACCCGACGTCTCCTCGCTCGAATGCTGGGATCAGACCCAAACGAGAGTAGGAGGCCAGATCGTAAGACCGTGACAGTTCCTCTAGGAGCCCTATTGGTTCTGTGTGTGAGCCGTGCCATGGCGGTGCCTCCCGTCGCGGTTGTGCGCGGGTCGGAAAGTCCGGCCGTTGCGTCTTTTTGATCGCCTTAATGCGGGGTTTCAATAATTCCTAAAATCGTAAAAGGTACCTAACGCACCTTGAACTAGTGTCGTACGTGGCCTGGCCGTTGCGATCGGCCAAAATCGTGCTGCGCTACGCGCGAGTTGCGGGGGAGCCGGCGCTTGCCCCGGTCCTCTGCTGTTTCGGTGCAAAATATCGATTTTCCTAAATGTGCTCGTACGACTATAATTTGGGTATCTCTAGGTACCTCTTCTTCTCCTCTATCTTGTTATGCTCATTTTAAAACGGTGCGGGACCTAGGTGCCGCGCGAAGCCGCCGTGCACATCCCGACCCCGATACTAGATCACGGAGACGGAGTCATGGATCTCCCCTACACTAAACATGGTCCCCGGCGCCGGGAATGCTCCCAACAGGCTCCTGGAGTCCCCGTCTTCCTTTTAGCCTCCCCTAGGAGGCGTCCCTCTTCTCATTTTGCTCGCGCCGTACTCCTTTCCTCTCCCTGGACGGCGTAGGCGATGCGTCGGCGATCTGCTGGGGATACTCGGGGTCCTGGCGAGGTGAGTTCGCCTCCCCTGGGTCTGTCCTTCTCCGAATATGCCCCTGTTGGGCCCGGCTTCCGATTGCTGGGCCGGTGGGCACGTGATCTAGCCGTTCTTGGCCACACGGAACTTCGTTCGTTCTACTAGTCGTTTCCTCGGCTTCCGCGCTTGATGTGCGTCGATCTGCTGATCTTCGATTGGGTCCTCCGGCCCTGTTACGTTCGCGCTAGGGGCCTCTTGGTCCCTAAAATTGATTGCTAGTATTGCTGGTCAGCGAGTTTCCTTGTTCCTCTACAGCGTCGTTACGCATGTTAGATTTCGGTTGGTTGCCGACGGTTACCTCAGCTTCGTACAGCTCACGATCTCCACTCTGGTAAAAATAGGCCACTATTTCGTGGCGATCGAGGCAGGGTTGCAAATCCTGACATGAACCCTAATGTTTTGGCTTATCTAGAGCCAAAGAGCACCGCGGAATGCGGTGAGAAGGCCACCAGGCCGAACCGGAGGGGCTGCAGCACGACAGGCCGGGACCCGAGCTGTCCCCTGCGTGGCTGCACGCCGAAGGCGTGCCCTCGAAGTCAGGGAGGCGAGAAAGCGGTAAAAACGGCCAGACAGGGGCAGGTCAAGGCTCCAGATAAACAGAGGGGACCAAGGGGAGTGCATCGGTCCACGGCGCGCTCTCGGGAAGGCCGTGGACGCAAAGATCAGTCGTTTGCCGCCCGGGCTCATAGAGCCCAAGAAGCTCAAGAGGAAGACCGACCGCAGGGAGTGGTCCTGCGAAGTTTGGAGAGGTCTGGGAGGTGACGGACTTTCACTGATGGTGTAGCCAACGAACCGCACCGCCAGGACTCGGAGTTAGCCGCCGAGGAGGCTACGTCAGCAACTTAGGTTCTTTGCCGAAGGTATTGATTCTCGGTGGACAAGCCCGCGTCAAGTCAGCAGACTATGGGAAACGATCAGCCCACACAAAGTCGAGACATCACCCCTTCGGGACGCCGAAGTCGACTTCGCGTAGTCTCTGGACGCCAAGAATCGTTAAGCTCTTCTATAAGCCGTATCGCACATTTTGAGAAATCCACGGACCGTAGACCCCCTAGCGATCCGTGGGTCAACGTGGCTGTCCGACTGGGTTGAGTTACGGCCGGCGTTGGCCGGTATTAAATTTTTCGTCTTTTTAGGATATTACCGAGCTTCTAGGCTCTGCATAGGTTCCCCTTGCCAACTCGTTAGGCTCCCCTAGGAGCCCTTCTCCTTACTTAGGAACGTTGCGCCTTTGCCGTCCTGCCTAGCGTGGTGCGGCCGTGACACGGAAAGTCCGGGGTTGCGATTGTCACGAAAACTGCCTTTCCGCCTCAAGGCGCGGTTATAATAATTTCTGAAATTACGCGTGATGCCTGACGCACTCCAAATTAGCTTTAGAAGTGCCCTGGGTGCTGCGATCCGCCAAAATCGTGCTTCACTATGCGCGAGTTGCGGGGTAGACACCACTTGCCCCGGCTCTAGGCAATTTTGGCTAAGAACATCGGTTTTCCTAAATTTTTGAGTACAACTACAATTTAGGTATCTCTAGATACCTCTTCTTGTCCTCTATTTAGCTAGACTATTTTCAGCGCGGTACGGGGGCTAGGTGCTGTCCCCCGTCCCTGGCTTTAGATCACGCAAACGGGGTCGTGCACTTCCTTTACCCCAAACAGGCTTCCACCCCCAAAGACACTCCCTACAGTTTTTTTCGAGTTCTCTCCTACTCTCAGCCTTCCTTTGAAGGCATTAATCGTTTTGTTCTGCTCGCGCCGCGCCTCGTTCCCCTCCTGTGGCGGTGTAGTCGGTGCGTCGGCGATCTGCTGGGGATGCTCATCGATCTCGCATAGCGGGTTTGCCTCTTCCGGGGCTGTAACTCCCCCGATGTGGTCTCTGTGGTCCAGCCGTGCAATTGCTGGGCGTAGGGGCGCGTGATCTGACTGGTCTCGGTCGCTGGAGAATCCTCCTGCTCTGCTCGTTGCGTGCGCGGCTTCTGTTGCTGATGTGCATCGTTCTCCTGCTCTGGGTGTCAGTTTTCCGACCTTGGTGCCCTTGCGGTAGAGAGCCCTTGGTCCCTAGACTTGATTGCT
>NW_027154325.1:0-4580 GCF_002600585.1 Cystoisospora suis
GCAGCACAGCGCACACACGAAACAAGGAGGGCTCCTAGAAGAGCCGAATAAGTAGAATAAGGATAGCGAAGCCTATCCGGAGCCTCGAAGCTCAGAGAAACTCAAGAAAATCAGGAAATACAGGAAAGGCCAAACATAGGCCAACCGATCGAGCTAACAGGCGGGCGACCGAGCTGGCCCATGGACCGGGAGGGCGAAACTACGGTCCGTGGATTTCTGGAAAGCCGTAATAGGGCTCCTAGCGGAGGCTACTCAGGAGATAGAGATACTAGTAAGGCTAGTCTGTTCATAGATATTTCAGAAAGGCCGGAAAAGGCCAGGAATTTTCACGCGGGAAATTCTCCCGCCGTAGAAGCAGCATGCGCCAGGAGCCGCAAGACAACGGGCGCCGCCCGCGGAAAAGCAGAAGGCAGCCCGGTAGGGCAAAAGACATGGTTTTTGCGTAATTTAGGTATCAGTGGAAAGCAAAAGGCATTTGCTAACCGATGAACCACAGCAATCACGCCACGAGAACGACGCCGCGACCCCCGGCGAGCCATGACAGCTCACGGAGGCCAGCTCACCCGCCGGTGAATCGAGCCGGCAAGAACACGGTTTCGATCCGATCCCGGGCAAGGAACCGTGCAAAATGAAAAGGAAATACACGGGTCCGCACCCAGGAAACCCCACACCCTGCGTCCGACGCAAAAGCAGTATGAAACCCCCGCAGGCCGAAGCCGTCGAGCCAGGCCAGGCGGTCCACGATGTGCAGTGTGCATGAGTCAGTGGGTGTTCTGGTGCGAAAAAACTTGTTCACCGTGCAGGAAGGGAAAATAAATGGATGGCTGCAAGTGAAGCCTAACATTTTGGCTCTTTTTGAGCCAGAAAGAGTTAGCGGACATGGTGAAATGGCCTTAGGCCACACCAGGGGGGCTGCAGCACGACCAGCCGGGACCCGAGCAGGTAGGGTTGTCAGGCACGCGGTAGCCGTAGTGAAACCTACGAGTTAGGTCCACAGATCTGTTGGACACGAATGAGTTTCGCAGGAGGAATGTCCTGTCGAGCGTCACGGCGCGCTTCCAGAGGGAAATCCTCCCTCTACCTCCTTGTTTGACCGCTATTCGCGCACACAGAAGTCTTCTCCGCCCGCTCCAAGGGCGCTAGCGATTGCGTCAACTCTTAGGTAACCCTGTTTGGACTCAACATCAACAAAATTAGGTCCAACCATCTGGTCAACCGTCCCTCAGAGGCAAGTTCACACGAGAATGAGGTCTCAATCGCTCACGGGCATCGCTCATCGACTCGCCGGATGCACATTTCACACGAGCCATACATCTCTCGGGTCTTCACTTTGACACAATCGATCAACAGGGGTCCTATTTCCCACACAGAAATGACGTCATGCGTTCGGGTGATTTTCCATTCAAGAAAAATCTTTTCTTCTTGTTCTTCACCCTCTTTCGTTCCTAGTTTTGCCTCCCGCTTCCCAATCGACTCTCCCCGCTTGTCTCCTCGTCGATCCTGGGGGGTCTCACTGGTCTCCTTCGTCCGGAGTGTGCGTCAACGATCTTGGGGATTGGCTGGTGACATCTTTCCACGCCTCGAATATCGGACTTCACGCTCTCTTTCGTTTGGGCGGGGGGTCATGGGGTCTTATACTCGGGTCTATTGGTGATCGTCTCCCTTATACTCGGATCTATTGGTGTTCTTGAGCCTCAAGCGTCGCTGAACGCTTGTAACCTGGTGCGGTACCTTGCTCCCTGCATGTGATACCTTGTACCTTCGACCTAACTACGGTACAACACACTTTCCTTCACACGTAGACACATGCTGGTCCCCACTACACCTGTTCACAATACAAGGAAAACTCTTTACCTCTTGGCAGTATGGGTTTACGGGTCAGAGCATTTCTTTGACACCTCTTCCCCTCCTACACGGCACGATCCCTCCCCCTCGGTGACCTCGAGGTGGTCGAAGAAGGGTCAACGTGAAATGTGCGCACCCTTATACTAATTGAACAGCGTTTGTTGACATCCTTCCAAGTGCGCTTCGGGTTCCCACGTTGGCGTTCCATCCATCCACAAGACTTTATACCATCTTTGACCTGTTATTGGGTCATCCGTATGCTTATAGACCCTTTGAAGCTCGTATTCATTGCCCTGTATAGCTGTTGGAGAACTAACAGGAGTTCTCAACTTGGACAGATTCCCTAACCATGGTTTCAACAATGAGACGTGAAACACTGGGCGCATTAACATAGATGGAGGTCGCTTCAATTTTTAAGCACACTCCCCTATTCTTCCTACAATCTTGAAAGGTCCACGGTACCTCAGACTCAGGGCTTTCGACGAAGCTAAGGTTGCTATAGGTAGATGAGAGACTTTCAACCAAACGTTATCTTCTATTTGAAACTCGACTAATCGTATATGGGTATTAGCGTACCGTCGTTGTATCATTTTGGCTTTGTCTGATTCTATTTGCGCTCTCCTCAAGGTTACTTCGGCTTGAAGTGCTAGACTAGCTGCTGATACCGTCATAGGCAGTTCATATTTTCGGCAAACAGGTTTACACGGGATAAATCCATAGAGCATTTCAAACGGTAAGGCTTTCGTACTAGAACGTATAGTGCTATTGTAAGCCAATTCTAGCATAGGTGATACCTCTACCACTTATATTTGTTTTCCAAGATTGTACAACGTATTCTTTGTTCGATAGTTTGATTTGTCCGTTTAGCCAAGCCATCCGTTTGAGGGTGGTAGGCTGTGGACATTTTCATTGTAATACGCAGGTGGCAACATGCTCCGCCACATTTCACTCGTGAATCGACTGTCTCTATCACTGATGATAGCTAAAGGTACACCTTGTAGTCTAATAACTTCTCTTACTAGGACTCGTCCTAACTCTTCCGCCCCAGTTGCTTGATTCACAAGTATGAAATGAGCCATTTTCGTCAGTTGACATACGACTGTAACAATAGCGTCGTACCCGTCTTTCCCTTTTGGTAACCCCATAATAAGATCCACGTTAATGACTTCCCACCGGAAATTAGGTATTGGTAATGTTTGTTGTAAGCCATATTTTGCATAGGCATTCCTTCCCTGAGCACAAGCTGGGCAAGCTTTGACATACCTTTCAATTTCAGCTCTCATTTCCGGCCACCAAAAGATCCGTTTGGTATCCAGAGTTGTCTTTTTGATCCGCGGGTGTCCGGCTAAGGGGTCGTCATGAAATCCTTGTGAGATGTCTTTCCTCTTGTCAACAGTTGGCACATACAGCCTCCAACCTTTTCTCAGTTTGACCCATAACAATCCCTCGATCCAATGGTATTCCTTCCCTTCTTCAGTTAACGAGATGTGGACCCCTGTACCTTCGTCTATCTCCAATTCCTCACAAGTCTTGACCATCTGTCGAAGGTTTTCGCACTCCTTGTAAGCTTTCTCCCACTCGAGTCGTCGAGGATCCTTTGGTGCTTCGCCTGATTTGTCCTCTTCCTGTTGTCTTTCTGCTAAGAGCATGACCTTCTCCATGTAATCGGGCCTTCGGCTTAAGGCATCCGCCACTAGGTTTTGTTTTCTGGATTTATATACAACACGGAAGTTAAAATCAGCCAATTTATCTAACCAATATCCCAACCTGGTGGTCACCTTCTTCTGAGTTAACATTCGACTGAGCGTTGCATGGTCGGTCTCAATGGTTACTGATCTAGTGCCGATGAAATGTTTCCATTTAACCACAGCATAGACTAGGGCCATTTATTCACTTTCGTATGCTGGGTAGAAGAATTCCCTGCCCGGCTTCTTTCTGGATTCGAATGCTATAGAACAGCCGTCCTGCTCCAGGACTGCCCCTACCGCATATTTTGATGCATCAGTTTCAATTACAAGTGGAAGATCTGGATTAGACATCTTAGTCATGCCCACGTTGACCAAGGCGTCCTTCAGTTCTTTAACTGCTTGAAAATGTCGGGGTCTCCACACTAGGGCGCTCTTCTCACTGAGAAGATTGTGTAGAGGCTTGGCCTTTTCATTGAAGTTCTTGATCAACTGGCGATAATAGCCGACAAGTCCTAGAAAGCCTCTGACTTGTTTCACGATATCTAACTTCTCCGGATAATTCCTTAAAGCTTCCACCTTTCTTGGCTCAGGCGTAATGCTTCCTCCTTGAATGATGTATCCCAAGTATTTTACTTTCTGCGTCACAAATTCACACTTGTTGAGACCCGCGCATAACCGATGCTCTCGGATTCTTTGTAACACTTTTCTTAAATGGATCAGATGTTCTCCCTTGGTCCCCGAGTATACAAGCACGTCATCCAAATATACTACTACAAAGGCATCCAATTTATTAATAAACACATTCTGCATTAATCTTTAAAAGGTAGAGGGCGCCTGTAATAGATGTGAAAAGGACCGAGGGTCAGTTACTACGGACCGTAGTATGCGGCAAACCCTAGAACGACCCCCAGCACGCCTTTCGATGAGCCTTGCGGCCTACACCGACTACAAAGAAAATGATTAACTAATTTAAAAAAATTAATTAATTGAAAAAGTCCAGGCGTGCTACCTACAAGACACTCGATCGCGGTTCCCGCGTATCTATTA
>NW_027154325.1:4614-5005 GCF_002600585.1 Cystoisospora suis
TCCCCGGACAGGATGGGTGGTGTTGCAGGCACGACCGCGCGATACCTCGCGCTAAGGTGACCGGACTCAAGTTTCCTAGACGAAAGAACGTACCGAGTTGAGCAACCATGAGCGGTGGCTCGTCCGAAGTTCTATAAGAACAATTTTCCAACGCAATAGAACTCACCAACACTCCCCACAGTCGTCCTTGCACGACACCGACCTTTGTAAACACTTCGCGGCAACACCGCCGGTCACTTGAACCACGGCTGACTCGCACCCAAACAACTTCGTAAGCCTTTCTAAACTGAAACACAGCGAGGACAACTTGTCCCGACTTGAACTGCCCAGAAGAACTGCTCTTTATCCGTAGAAGAGCATACTAATTCTTCTGTGTGTATTCGCCTCAGCT
>NW_027154325.1:5447-7540 GCF_002600585.1 Cystoisospora suis
GGTGGTTTTCAACCACACCTTCTGCCCTGCTTCAATTTTTACTAGTCTCCGATGCATGCCCGCGTACTTCTTCTGATATGCCTGTGCATTGGCTAGCTCCCTCCCGCTCTGCCATCTCGAACTTGATCTTCGCTTGTAGTGGTAATAAATCGACCGCGGTGGCGGTCGGTAGCTGCAACTGCTGACAAATTGGCTTAGGCGGCACAAAACCGTACAATAATTCAAAAGGGGCATGTTTAGAACTAGAATGTTGCGTGCTATTATACGCAAATTCTAATACAGGTAATATCTTAGCCCATTTGGCCTTGTCCCCCAACAATGAACACCGTAACATCTGCTCTACTGTCTGATTGGTGCGCTCGGACTGCCCATCCGTCTGCGGGTGGTAAGCTGTAGACATTCACTGTTTAATATTTAACACATCAAACAGACCCTTCCAAAGTTCTCCCGTGAAGCGAGTATCACGATCGCTAACAATTGCTCTAGGTACACCATGCAAACGGACAACCTCACGAATAATAATTCTCACGAGCTCTTCCGCTGAAGCCGTCTGCCGTGTCGGCACGAAATGGGCCATCTCCGTGACAATTGTCACGATGGCGTCATACCTCTCCTCCGTCGTGGTCAAACCTAAAATCCAATCTAGGCTGCTCTCCTCCCACGGAAAATTCGGAATCGCCAGGCTGCAATAGCCTCCCGCTCTTGAGATGGAAAGACTTTTACCTTGCGCATCTAGCGCACGACTTGACGAAGGTGTCGATATCTGAGTCCATCTTTGGCCACCAAAATAGGCTGCGCACTCCCAACCGTGTCCTGTCGACCCCGGGGTGGCCCGCTGTCACGGTCTTCCGATCTGGCCTCCTACCCTCGTTTGGGGTCTGATCCCAGCATTCGAGCGAGGAGCAGTCGGGTTGACAGGTACTTCACACTCAAGACTGCGGTGCGGACTAGCCGCCAGTTCACTCCAGCTCTGCTGGTGGAAGGGTGTCGAGCAGCCGTAGCCGTAGTGGAGAAATAGAGCACCACGGACCGCCAGCTGTCTGATCTGGATACGTCTAACCTCCGAAAAAAGAAGGGGCACGTTCGAGGTTGCTCCTAAGTTAATCCGGTTAACAGTCTACCATCTCAGGATGCGGTCTCTACGGTCTCTGGTCAAAGTTCATGCCACGGTGAACTCGTTAGCTCCTCCTGGGTGCTCTTTGATCTGCCGTAGAGACGATCCCTACGTCCCCTTGGTGGAGGCCCCACTAGTCCAACCGATCAGGAAAGGATTCTTGAACGTTCCCGACTCACGGGTCGATTCGGTTTCTCACCACACCTTTCGTTCACAGACACATTGGACCTTTCGGTCCGAAACTCTCACTCCTCCACAGTGGTCTCACTCATGTTCGATCAACACTCTCGCCCGGTCCACGGCACGACACTTCATGTGAGAGCAACGATGCTACCAAAAGAACGGAAGAGAGACTCGAGGGACAATCCTCGGTCACACAAAGGAAAAAACCACGGTGTCTTCCCCAACTTTCAGCACCAGAGGCACGGCCTCGACCTGTCAGGAATCCACCGCACATTATTTTCTTCTAAAGGGAAGAACTCCCCTCTGGTCTTCTTTTCTTTTTTTTTCTTACTTTTTTGTTTGTCTCTTCTCCCACCGGTTCTCAGCACACGATTCCCTCTTTCTTTCTCGGAGAAATAGACACGGTCGACCTCGGAGCGCACGACACTGCTCCAGTCACGTTTGCACACACCGTCCCTCGTGGTCGACTAAGGGCACGACGACTCTTAGCTAGTTAGCATGGGTCGACTAAGCTCTCTTTCCCATATTTCTCCCCCAACTGTCTAGTCCTATGGTCTACTTATCACATTGGCTGGAGCCGTAAGCACTTTTAACTTGGACTACGGCTTCTTTCCAACGTATTACAGGTTTCTGTAGGGCCACACAAACACTCTAGGCTATCAGTAGCTCTCCACTAAATCTCTTGCTCAAAGTCTAAAGCCTTACAACAATTTAACTCTCTTCTATCCTCTCTTTATGTTACTTCAAGTTTCACCAACTCCCTTCTCTTCTTCAGGAATTGTCAGGATTTTACAAT